>NW_005319130.1:0-1127 GCF_000412655.1 Myotis brandtii
CTCCTTGTTTTCTTAATAAGACTTCTGGGAAGTACCACACACTTTGAATATACATTTTTTTACCATCATTTAGTCACATTGACAAATCTTGCTGCAAATTATGCTGGGAAATATAGTCTTTTAGGTTGATACATTGCTACCTGAAGTCGATTCAGGTTCTTGCACTAAGGAAGAGGGGAGAATTGATGTTGGGATAGACAACCCATAGTCTCTGCTTCACTTCACTGGCTCAATCATAACTTGCTGTTACATATCATTTGTTCAGGTTTAAATTTCTATTGTCTTAATTGGCTAAATAATCCAAGTGTTCATTATTCAATAATCAAATTATAGATAACATAAAAACAGATAGAAAGGAAGTCTGGGGTACTTCAATAAGGCACTTGGCTCATTGTTATACTTTGTTTTTGTGTAAAGGAAGTTCTAAGACTGTCTTGAAATAATTGACCATACTTAATTACTTAAATGAATATAGATTCAGGCCTATAATTCCATGGCCAAAACTCCTGATGCTTTCTTTCTTCATCAGTAGAATGACCATATATTTTATGAACCAAATCAAACACTTTTACGAGAGTGTGAAGGGGAAGGTAACTGGAGTGTATGGTCAGTCACCCAACTCGTCTTCCATACTGGATCACTTCACAGACCTTGTATAGATGTCAATTTATTATTATTAATTTTCCAGTCATTTCTCACTAGAAATGTATGAGGATATGAAGAAAACATGGCAGAATTGGGCTATTAGCATACAGATCATATCTCTGAATTTGCTACAGAAGGGAAGAAACCCTGGTTAAAGAGTCTAGATTAACTGAGAAGTTAATGAACTATTTCCAACTATTCATGCTACTATAAAGCAAAATTGTTGTAGGAAATAGGTATGAGAGATACACATTTACTCCTGGCACTCAGAATCCAGTTCTAAAATACTCTTCTTAGACTCTCTGAGTTTGTAGTATTTTTATCCATTATTCTAAATAGTTTGTCAGTTTAATCTGTAACTTGCAACAGTTGACAGCTGTCTGTTGGGAGGATTTGCTCTGCCTAAAGTCCAACCAAAAAGAACAAGGCTGAGTGTGATAGCCCAGGGTGACAAACTACTCCAGCTTTCTTCATGGGGCAAT
>NW_005319131.1:0-1127 GCF_000412655.1 Myotis brandtii
TAATTAGCATATTACCCTTTTATTATTATAGATAAATGCCTCAACTCACGTATCATTGTATTCACTTTTCATTCCTCCACACTTTCTTAGTCTACAGTCTACTTGAAGGTTAAAACAAACAACAAACAAAATCACTTGCTAAGCTTTGAAGGGTTAGCTAACAGTAAACACCAGTCTCAGTGGCCTCACCTCGGAGCTCAGGTAACCCTCTTCCTCCAAAGCAGGCATCGTCAGCTCACTTGAGAGATGAAGAAACTGAGACCAAGGCAGGCTCACAGGGGCAAATGTATCCCCTAGAAAACAACGGACCAACTCTGTTCAATGCCAAAACGCCTGTCTTTTCCTGTTATTGAATACCATCTCCAGAGAAACATGCCAATTAATAAAAATGTGGAGTTGTTTGGGACAGGTATTTGTAAGAAAGTATTGTATATATTATTATTATTAATTGAGGATTAGAAAAGGCTTTGGAAACTTGATAAAAGAGTTGGGGTTGGGAGGGGGAGTCAGAGGAGGCATAATGAAGAAGAGGTCAAACAACAGACAGACCCAGAAAAAACAAGACAACGTTGGAATAACAGTAATGCTGTGATCACTCTGTGGACAGGAAGACACAAGTACTCACCGATCCCTGCAAAGTAGCGACCGATGTAGGGAAGAGGGAGGCTCTGGAATAGAATTTACCTAAATACCCTGCAGGCTGGGTTGTGGAGTGTGAAGGAGCCTGTCAACAAAACGGGAAGGCAGGCGCGGGAGAGAGTATTGGCTTTGCCGATAAGAGACGGGAGGAGAGCCGGCTGCAGGTGGGCCCAGTGATAAGCCGAATGTATGACGCGGCGAAGGCTTGATTGGAAGAGTTTAATAAAAGCGCGTGATGGTTGCCAGTTAGAAACTGAAAGTAAAATATGCTATGGCTGCTAATTTTGCATCCAAGTAGAATTATGCTGTGATGGGGCCCACAGAATGAGACTGGGAATCGGGAGGCACTGCATTGGAGTCACCATCCCGCAAGCCGCTCAAGAGAAGCAGCAAAGCAGCACTATCTCCACCGGCCTGGCCCATGCAGAGGCTCCTGCAGACGCCAGCTTGTGTGGAGGCAGCTGGAGAGGGGGAAGGAGGCTTCCCCA
>NW_005319132.1:0-1127 GCF_000412655.1 Myotis brandtii
GACATGTGTAGTGTTAATAATATCTCACACTTAATGACCACTTACTCTGCAAAAACAATGTCCTCGGGGTTTTCAATAGATTAACTCAGGTATTCCTCTTAAAACTCTGTGAAATATTTACTTTTCTAAAGTAGGGTAGTCGACCCAGGATCATTTCCATTTTACAGAGCTTGGCCACAGAAACAGGTGAGTTTCAAGCTAAGGAAGTTGGGCTTTAGATTTTAATCCCTTCACAGTAACCTCAATGATGCCTCTAAAACCTTGACTTCAGATTTCAACAGCAGCGTTCATCGTCTCTTTTATTCTGTTATAACAGCTGCTTCTATTTGCTTGTTAAAATTGAACTGATAATGATGGAAGATGCCCGTGGAAGCCAGCTGATCAATAGAACCCCTTTCCAATGCAGAGAAACTTCGCCCTCCTTCTTGGGCCACCAAGGAGCCTTTGGGGCACATGAATGCATCTAATCATTTTGTTATTTCAAGTTACAGCATGAATGAGACCACAGGAGAGCCGATCACTCAGGAGTTCAGCCTGCGGCTCTTTGGACACTTGAGTGGCACCTCATTGCCCCTAATTTTTATAAGTTCTCTCTGGAAAAAAAAAAGCAGCTAGTGTTTCATCAGCTGAAGCATTTCATCCATGATTCCCTAGGAGGCCTGTTATTCAAGGATTATTTGTAGCTAGCAATGCATGTTTCACAGTTGGTACTTTGAAAAGCAACTATTTTACATGCGAAGACTGGATCAAGTGAATGCCAGTAAACTCCCCAATCACATAATTTATGTACAGCATTTAGAAGTGAAAAGTTTCAGATCAGCGGGCATGTTCTACCTGACAAGAGCCTAGAAAGGGTTTTACTTTAGCAAAAAACCCAAAGGGTATTTTATAGAAAAGTTTACACTACCTTTTGTCTTTTCCCAGTCACTCTAGCCTGTTTGCTAATGGGAAGAAGTTTCTATGCATCTTACTTTTTAGCCTTTTTGGATAATATAGATAATTGAATCCAGTGGTCTATGGGACCCATATCAAGTCAGTGTTTACCCCCAAAATGAAAGAAATAAAATATATAAAAATATGCATACTATGTGGCTGTAAAAAAGAAGGAAATCTTACCTTTTGGGACA
>NW_005319133.1:0-1128 GCF_000412655.1 Myotis brandtii
GGAGTGCATATTATTTCTAGGAATCATATTTTCAAGAATACTGTATAATGGTATTACAGTAACAAAAGTGATATAGTTTTGATTACTAATGATAATACAAAACTAGGGAAATAATTGTTGATTTAATATGCTCTTGCAAAACCAGAACTAATTATTTTTTTAAAAGAGAAAATCTAGTGGAATATTATTTCCAAAACTTTGAGAACAAAAAAGTTAGACACAGGTTGGTCTTTAAATATTCTAGGCTCACACAGGGAAGATATATTTCTCTGGCTTGTAAAGGTTTGCATTTTCTGCAGTTCACTGAACAGACAACATGTCTCAGCTCTTGATGCCCAAAGTTTATATTATAAAACATAAAAGGAGCTTTGAGCTTCCCTTGAAAAACAAAACAAAACGCCACCACCTACAAAACCCTCTTGTTCTGTAGTCATTCAACACCTGGTTAATGTCTTTTCCTCCTGGTTTAGTGCATCATGATCCACAAATCACATGTACTCCTTGAGGACCTGGGCTGGAGGTACAGGCTTGGAGGGACACAGGGGAACTGGCTCTACAGAGTCAGAGGAGAAACATCTGGTAGACAGAGACCCACTCCTCACTGGAAACCACAAGAAGCAGGACCCTGCTCTTTGGTTGACGATGGTCCTGAGTGGAGGAGACCAGAGGGAACACACTCGTGGCCACCACTTCTAGATCTAACACAGCTTCAGAAATATTCTCTAACAGAAGGGCTCCAATAAATATCCCAGGACCATGTGTGCCTTTGCTTGGCAAACATAGTTCCTACAGAGCCCCAATTCCAGCCCCTCTTCGTGTTTTGTCGGTTCTTCTAACTCGGGCTTGAGCTGGATGAATGGAATATTTGCCTGCTCAGGATTCTCCTTCCTCCTCAGGGGAAAAGAGTGAACTCCCATTGGGCTTGACTTGGGTACTGCACCATTACTCCCCACTCCAGCTGGGTTTCTGTCCTCCAGCAAGGCTGAGACTATTTTTATTCCTTCCCAAAGTGCCTAAAGGTAACCACGCATTACCACCAAGAGAATTCATTTCTACCTACTAACCATCCAGGCTAGTCTATGTTACAGAGCCAGACCCACAACCTGTGGTTCTTATCAATATCAAAGT
>NW_005319134.1:0-1128 GCF_000412655.1 Myotis brandtii
AGACAGAACAATCTTTAGATAGGCCAACATCTTGAGAAATTCTTGATCTGGGATGTCTTGCCATGCAAAGAAGCTATTAAAGTCATAGAGCCTACCCAAAAGAATTCAGGATCCAACTTCAAGTATCTATTCTTTCCTACACAAACTATACTTCAGGGTAACCAAGTACTTGATGGGAAAAGTTTCTCTTTATTTAAGTATCAGAATACCAATGAAATGAAAAGATCCAGGACTTGTTATTAATGAGCTAATAACATTACAAAGGAGACAACCAGACATTACAACATTCCTGATAAAAGTTCACAATACCACCCTTGATAGCCAACCTCCAAAATGACTCCCAAAGGTCCCAGTCTCCTTCCTGGTATCCACACCTCTGTGTAGTTGCCTCCCACAATGTACTATGTGGGTTTGTGTGACTGACAGTATGAGTAGAACTCATAGTATGTCACCACCAATATTAGTTTATAACAGACTGTAGCTTCCTACTTAGGCACTCTTTCTGTCCAAGTCTCCATCTTGAGGCTCACACTGGGGGAAGCCAGCTGTCTTACTGGGAGTTGCCCTATGGGGATGCTCTCATGGCAACTGAGGAAGGTGTTAGGTCAACAGCCAAGAACGAGCTGAGGCCTTCAGTCCTACAGCCCAGAGGAACTGAGAGGTCTGCTAAGAATCACACATGTGAGCTTGGGATCAGATCCGTAAGCCTCAGTTCAGCCTTGAGATGACGCAATCCCAGCTGACGACTTGACCAAAATTTCACAAGAGACCATGAGCCAGAAACACCCAGCTAAGCACTCCCAGATGCCTGACCCTGAGAAACTAAGATAATAAATGTTTGCTGTTTTAGGCTGCTAAGTTTTGGGGTAATAGATTAGGCAACAATAAATAAACAATATTATCTCCTCTAGCGAGCCTTGTACTCCCCTCCCAAAAAATTGAGCCCAAATTTAATCTATTGATCTAACTATCAATTTACAGGAGAGGATAAAGAGTTACATGTTCAATGACAACAGGGAATGCAATCAGCAATGGAAACACTACATTACACATTACAAGGGGGAAAAAGAAAGACAGGGACTCTGGCGGGATAACTCAGTTGGTTAGAGCGTTGTCCCAATACGCCAA
>NW_005319135.1:0-1128 GCF_000412655.1 Myotis brandtii
AATGCTTATATTAGAAGTTCAAAAAGTGATTAAAGACTTGGGGGCAGTAGGTTTCTCTGAAACTTGTACCCAAACAGCCATGGAAATCAACAGGGCTGGCACTTCAAAACATATGTTAAAAGTAAAAGGTTAGTTGAGGGTCAAGGGGGGATGTGACAATTTACCTTATGTTCTTTCAAAACGCTTCACAGTCAAAAGTATCTTGTTTTCAAAGTTACCAAATTTTCTCCCTCTATCAATGGAATCAAAAGTAATAATTCAGAGGCGATCTCTTCCTCCTCAAGGCAGGAAGCTTCCACACTATGCCACTCATGTATCCCTTGCAATTGATTAAGATCGCCTTAGATGTGGGGAAGCTGTTTCTGATCCCCTTATCACAGTATAAAGTAAAACATGCTTGAGTGGTTAATAAAAATGGAAGATGGAGTTACAAAGAGGAAAAGTTCACTTGAAAATCCAAACAAAGACTAAAGTCCTTTGGTCACACCCAAGTAAGTCAGACAAGCATATTTTAGAAATAGAGGGTTAAAGGCTCCCTGGAAAAATTTTTAGAATTTATCATTAATTACAAATATAACTCTGAAAAGGGGCACTAGTAGCTGTCTGAATTCAAATACATAAAACATAACCAAAAAAAAAAAAAAGAATGTTTTCCAGGTTTAAGTTCCACAGTCAAGGTATGCAATTGCCAAAGGCATCTGTAAAAGCAATTTTTTCCTATGTACAGGGAACACTAAATGAGTTCACTGTACTTCATAAGTTATTAATATGTATGATTTTTACTTCCCCTTCATAAATCACCATTCATTCTCTCTAGTTTTCCATTTATAATATATTCCATTTTAGACACTGCATTAGTAGTCATTTCTCTAAGAATTTGCTGGAACAATTAGAGAGAATCATAGAACATGAGACTTTCATGGAGCTGAAGTATCAGCTAAATCATCCCCTCATTTTACAGACGGGGAATCTAAGACATTGAAATTAAGGTCAGAGCTGTGTCAGAACTGGTTCCCCAACAATGCTCTTTCTATGGGAGACCATGCATACTATAATGGTTACAAGGGTTGGTTGTGGAGTAAAGTTGTCAGAGTTTGAATCCTGGCTCTCCCATTGACTAACTTGTTG
>NW_005319136.1:0-1128 GCF_000412655.1 Myotis brandtii
TTTAAAAATTTGGCTTGTGTTGGACTTTTACCTGATATTCCACACCTCTATCCCAATTGGCCATTCAGGCAAATTATGTCAGGAAAAGCCAGAGTGTGATGGAAATGCCAACATCTATTTCTAACAATTGGCAACTAATCCTCCGCAACACAAAAATAGGTGTAGAGACCATTGGATGACCCCCATTGTCAGGCATTGGCATGGAAGTATCAATTTTTAAATCTTATTTCCAAATAATTCTAAGTTGGGTCTTTGAGCACGAAGATCCATCTTGGAGATAATTGCAGTGAACTGGAGTTGTTTCTTGGGAGATGAGATCCTATCAGTGTGGTGATTGACAGTAAATTATAGTGGTGTTGATGACAGATCTATAATTACATTACAAATATTTATCTCCGGGAAATCCTCTCTGAATTGCTTATCGTAATGGTACAACTTCTCTTCCCCCTCCTTCCTTTGCTAAAATCTGTTGTGATTGACATCAAATTTCCAGTCTAAAAAAACCCCCCACAAAACTAATTAGATTAAAACTTGGATAATAAATGGTCACCTGATCTAAAGGCAGATCTTCTTTCTGTTTTTATGAAGTTCCTGTCCAGGAAGAATAGAAAATGCAGGTAGAAATAGCATCTTGCTAAAAATCCATCTATGTGGACTTGCTCAGAAGTTTCTTTAGCTGAATACTTACCTAGCCAGACATCTGTTAAGCACTTTCACAACTCAGCATGCATTTGAGTTCCTGGGCCCGTGTGCTGGGCACCAGGGGAGTTACTGAGGACATAATGATAAGTTAATTTTCAAGCTCCCTTGATAATATGAAATAGTTATCAAATTCTATCAAATGATCTCTTAAGCCAGTCT
Organism: Myotis brandtii; assembly: GCF_000412655.1. Taxonomy (NCBI): domain Eukaryota; kingdom Metazoa; phylum Chordata; class Mammalia; order Chiroptera; family Vespertilionidae; genus Myotis; species Myotis brandtii. Next base: position 862 of record NW_005319136.1, read on the forward strand.
TTCCTTTGATATCCAATTGTATTACTCTAACCAGATCTTCAACTGTTTGCCTGGATTATTGCAACATCCGCTTGACTGGCCTTCACACCTCCAGTTGACAGGTTTTGCTACTGTAGTTAGAGCATGTATGGTCATTTTGGCATAAATATCTACACTTAGGAGGTCAGATGGCTTTTCAGATAAAATCCTAACTTCCCATTCTGACCTCTATCAAAGATGTGATAAGAATCTACTGTGTGCCCCTCCTGTAGTTAACAGAAAGCATGA
>NW_005319137.1:0-1128 GCF_000412655.1 Myotis brandtii
TCAGTCTGCAGGCCAATGCTCTATCCACTGAGTCAAAACGGGTAGGGCCTGGTTAGGTTTTTAAAGGGAACATGATCTATGTGTCTACAATTTTTCTTTAACTCACTTTATCCAAGGTAAAAAAAACAACAACAAAAAACACATACTAGTTTAGCCTTTGATTTTTAACATGGATTTACTACTTATTTATATTTTTTCACTTATCACAGTCTCTTCTTAATTCCTTTCTTTCAAAATTATGAGATATTCTTTCATTGCCTCTATTGATAAGGCTGTCTGAAGCTCAAGATACAATTGGTAGATAAGTCCAGTAAAATTGGAGGCAGAAACCCACAGCTGTTACTGGTCAGAGCCTTTCCTATGATGTGCAGACTCATCATGCAGACCTGACTTGCCTTAAAACTTCTTTATGACTGACTTTTGAAAGCAGTATAAACAAGTGCAGCGAAGCAAGCATTCTTCCAGGCTTTGCACATCATTAACATCATTTTCATTAAATGTCCCATCTTTAACTTCCTAAGAGTAACTATCTTGAAATTGTGAATCCCATTAGGTATTTGCATGCTACTGAGACAAGTCTCTTAGGTACAAAGATGACTAGAACATACTTCCAATCGTCTCCATGCTTTCAAGATCAGCAAAGTTTTATTCTGAAGTTTTATGTCTTATGCTAAGCTCTACGAGAGATATGAGGAATGAGAGGAGTTGGCCCTACAGATCAAAGATCTTAAGGGTAGAAGACTTACCCGCATGAGATAATTAGAAAATAAGACAGGGTGGGATTGAGAGCTATGTGTTTAGAACTGATATAGAGGTCAGTGAGGGTAAGAATAGAGCCACTGTTGGGCACATGTTGGGAGTATTTTGCTGAAGTGTCATCCGAATTGGGGAGAGGAGAGGAGGCAAGAACCGGAGCACCACCAGGTCTAAGTGAGTAGACGGATGGTAAAGCGGTTAGCGGTGCAGAGTTGAGAGCTACAGTGGCTTTACTTCCTCTCTCATGCAGACTTTTACATCTGGTGAAAAATCTTGGATTATCTCCATAGAGAGTACATATATAATTCTTCATCAGTGAGTGTTCAGTAGGGGGGAACCCTGAACAGTAAGTAAGTCAGTTTCCAGGAAAGC
>NW_005319138.1:0-1128 GCF_000412655.1 Myotis brandtii
GGTTCATAGGTCAATGCTCAACCACTGAGCTATGCTGTCTGAGCTATTTGGGGCTTTTAAAATGACAAATATAAAGACACACTTGCTTTATTCACCTTTTATCCTCTTGATATGAAAACATAGATGAGCTAATCAATAAAAATGGTTTAATAATGAGCTTTGCGTTATGAATATATCTCTGTTGCATTTAGTTCATCTCTCCTTTAGGGTATGTACTCAAAATTCACTCAACAGTTAATCCCCATAACTCTGACATTTAATCTGACATGCTCTCTTCCCTAACTGTTTATGTGAAAGGTCCCTGCTCTTAGATGGAATCACCGTAGGTATAAGCAGGCTTTGATTAGGCCAGACAATGAGTTGTCATGCACATTCAGTTTGCAATTCATTTGCTCATCATGTACATCAGCTCTTTTCTCTTTCCATTCACAAAACCTAGCAGTGACTAAGTCAGACTTATATTCATTGCGACCTGATGTGGCCTTTCTGTGCTTTTCCCAGGATTTTGACAGGCCAGCATGAGAGAGATCCAGAATCCAACAGTGCGGCCATCATTATGTAACTACTGCCTTGACAAAATGATGAAAATTTTCTAGAGACATGTACAGACAACTGGGCAAGTCAAACAGCTAATTAAAAAACCGAATCCTGAATATATTTGTAGAAAGAAATTATTAACTTCATGTTAAACATTTTCAAATTCCTGCAAGAAAAGCACCATCGAAATCTACATCTAAATAAGTTAGTTTTAAAACAAAGAACCAAGAAGACTGTCTGGTTACAAGGAATGTCACCTGGGGAAATATTACTTGAGTCTAAATAGATAAAACTCCTGGAACCTCATTATGTCTCTTCCACTTAAGTGCCAAAAGAGAATACCTAATAGGAAGAAAGGTTTTACATTCTCAGGTCATTATGAAAAATGCAATCGGTTCACAAAACAGAATGTGTGATTACTTATGTGGACTCCAGGTCGAGTTAATGGGCCTCTGGAACCTATTATATCAGTCACTAGAAAGTACCTATAAAGCTAAAATTTGAAGCCCCCATCATCACTAAATATTCAGATGAATACTATGGTTTTTAATTCTAAAAAGAGGAATGACTACATTTATTGTTATATGCTGA
>NW_005319139.1:0-1128 GCF_000412655.1 Myotis brandtii
CTGGCCAAAGGGTAAGAAGTTTTAGTTTTGCATGATAGATAAATTCTGGATATCTACTCCAGAGCAGAGTGCCTATAGCCCACAATACTGTACTGTATACTTAAAAGTTGCTAAGAGGGTAAATCTTATGTTAAGTGTTCTTACTACAATAATAATAATGGTGGTAGTAATAATAAAGGGCAGGAGGGAAGTTTGGGAGGTGATGGATATGTTCACGGCCTTGAAAGTGAGGATGGTTTTATGTGTCTATACTTATCCCCAGACTCATCAAGTTGTACATATCACATATGTATAATTTTTTATATATCAATCAAACCTCAATAAAGTGGTTTAAAAAAACTGATTGCTTAGGGGGTGAAAGCTAAGGGGAAAGGAGTTTTGGAGGGGGGTGATGAAAATGTTCTAAATGTGATTTTGTTGATGGTTGTATAACTGTAAATATAACAAGAGTCATTGAATTGTACACTTTAAATGGGTGAATTATATAGCATGTGAATTATATATCAATAAAGCTGTTTAAGAAAATAGATTTAGTTAAAAGAATAAAGAACAGAGGCTTTGGAATCAGAGAGCTGTGAGGTCAAAGTCAGGCTCTGTTATTTAATAGTTACCTAAACTTGGTTACCTACCTCCCTAAGTCTCAGATTCTTCATCTGAAAAACAAGGAGAAAAATAGCAATGTTGATGATTTTTAAAGGCAGTCCTCTTGTGGTATAAGCCAGTGCCACTGAGGGCGGGGGATGTAGTAGGTGCTCAGTGAATGAGACCTGGTGCCTGTATAGCCTGTGGCACAGCGTGTCAGAGCTCCATTGAAAACGTTTCCCGTGCAGAGAGGTTATTTAAATTCATCAACCCAAAAATCCCTAGACAGAAATCCTGAATAGGCTATGCCTTTCGATTTCATAGCTGGAACGGCAAACTGTGACTAAAAGCACACTCTTGTTGGACACATGGAAAGCAGGAAATGGCATCTAAAGGATCTTCAGCATTAATGAGTTCGAGTTTTCATAGAACACTAGAGGTCCCTCTTGGCACTGAAACTTCCAGCCCTCCTGATGCAGAATCCAGACTGACGATTTTCTGCCTCGGCCCCACTAGATGTCTCTTCAGTGAAGTGTCAAGACAAAC
>NW_005319140.1:0-1128 GCF_000412655.1 Myotis brandtii
TTTTTTTTATGCCACATTACCTCTCTTAAAACCCCAAGGGATCGTATTTCATGAATACAACTTATATTTGATATCCCTTTGGAAGAGGAAGCGCTCCTCACAATCTGAAAGAAGAGTGAAGAATTTGTCTTAGGCAACAAAATAAGTCAAGACCAAAATGATCATCTAGCTCTCTAGACCTGGGAATAAAGCAATCAACCAACCACCAATCAAAAACAAAACAGAAACGTGGCACTGAACTACCACTTTATCATGTAAAAAGCTCTCCATGGTTGCCCCTTACAGTTTTAGGAATAATATGTGCATGGCACCAAACATGAATAACAAAGCCCCAGGAATGCAGTGTTTTCTCAGGAAAGAGTAGCAAGGGTATCATGTGAGTTTCATTGGTGTTTTAGGAAGGCCTTCTCTTAATTGAAAGTAAATTCAAGTGTTGGTTAGTTGAGAACACGCAGGACTTTGAATCCAGATGTAACTAGTTTTTAGGTCTGATTCTATCAAATTTTAGGCAAATTACGTAGCCCCTTGGGTTAAAACCTAGTGTGTAAATGGGATTGTCATAGTGATCTCCGAGCCAGCAGTCGAAAAAGCTGGTTAGGGTGTTGTGTGAAAAGTGAAATCACCCTGCCTCTTTGTTTTCCCCTGCCCTGTGGTCTGTTGTGGAAATTTACATAATTTCTGGTTTCTATGCTTTTAGAGAAGGTTAGGGCAGAGTTTGGTAGATCCAGGTTCTTGTCTACCTTCCATCTCACCCAGCCAGTTTGGCAGTAACACTTACTAGCCTTTGTATGAACTCTGAAGTCAGACAACTTTAGGAACAGCAAGGTAGTTTCTGAACAGTGTTTTTCCTGATAAGGCCTTAAGTGCCTTTCCAATTAGTGTCTCCAGGAAGTTAAAGTAGTTACAGTCTCTATGGAAATCCATGAGTCTGTTATGTAAAATAATGATCTCACCTGAGGAATTTGTCACTGTATTGTTCACCCCTCTGCTAGGAAGCTAAGGAGTTAGGCCTTAGTGAGTTCTCCCTCATAAGTTCTTAGGGTGCTTCACAGTTCCAGCTAACCTGACAATTGCTCTACTTCTAAGTAAACCCTTTGTAATGGTTTGATGTATATTGATGAAAATTTC
>NW_005319141.1:0-1128 GCF_000412655.1 Myotis brandtii
TCCCTTCCCCTCTGACATCAATAAAAATATATTTAAAAAAAATAATATTGCTCTCTCTAGGTTTCATATGTAACTGCTCTGGCCTGGTTGTACTGTTAGAACTGGGTAACTCAGGGGACAGCAGTGAGCACCAGGACTAGAACTTAGTACTGGTACTGCCCCTAAGGAGTGGCATGGGTACTAGTCGTTTGTCCTAGACCCTGTTTTCGTCAAAAATGGAAATAGCATTTGCCCTATATTCCTTTTAGGGTTTTTGTGTGGACCAGTGGGAAAAAAATACATAATAATGTTTTAGAAAAATGTACCATTTTCATTGGCTTTAGGCAGGATCATTGTAATCCTAACAATTTCAGCTTTCTTCAAGACTTAACTTTATCAGGTTTTTAAAAAAATATTATTAGCATTCTGTATAAACAAGATTATTGAAGTGGAAATGCTTTAATGACTGGTAAAGCATGGGCCTGTCTGTCCCCCAAATTAAATCAGTTTGGTAGGAAATGATTATAAAATGTGGCATGGTTTTGATTTAGCTTTTTTTCTATTAAACAAATGAGTAGTTATCTACTATGATCTGGGAACCAAGAAAGCATTCGTTTAGGCTGGCATTTAAGAATTAGGAATAGGCAGTATAGACTTTGAGACTTTATGGACATATTTGCCGGTGCTTTAGTTCTGTCTAAACTTTTATAGACGCATTGGCCTGTAAACGTTATTAAAAATGATGGTTACAACTTGCACTTGTCAGAAGTGGAGAGTTTCACAAAATACAGCAGGCCAAACTGCAGATGAGAGATCTTTTTCTTCCATGTTGGTTTCGGCCATGAAAGCAGACAGTGGCTTTAAAAACGCGCTGTCCTAGGAGTATCTTGTGCTGCACAGATGTTTAATGAATGTAAATTATGTTTGAGGTGAGACCATCCCAGCGGTTATTAGTGAGAGAAGAAAATGATGACATTGATAGGGCCAGAGGGACCGGGAGTAGGGGAATTTTGGGGAAAAGAGAACATTTAATTAAGAATTGAAGGTTCATTTGGCTCAGTGCGAAAATGGAATTGAGCTCGTTAGCCAGTTGATCCAGGAAAGGCGGTATTGTTATCGGAGAATTGTGTGGATTGCCCTTCTCCTTTG
>NW_005319142.1:0-1128 GCF_000412655.1 Myotis brandtii
TTTAGCATGAGCTTAAACATAGTATACAGGTCAGCGTATCACTAAAGGTATAATCAGTCCTACTATCCAATTTTCACCAAAGGAAAACTTACATGTTAGCAGCTCATGAAAAGTGAATTATATCTCCTAAACAATGCTTACCTTTTTGCCTTGGATTCCAGGTAAACCCAGGTATCCTGGTTCTCCCGGGGGGCCTGCTGCTCCTGGCTCTCCCTAAGCAACACAGAAATTACAGAAAGATCACAGACCTAGTGCTTATGAAAAATACCGCTGTTTTTATTTCTACATATACCTCAAATTTTAAATTGCTGGTAAAAAAAATTGGTTGACATTTAGAGTTATTACTATAGGAATAATAAAGAATAACAATTTTACTGGACTTCCAATAAAACCTCTTATATATTTTTCTATAGTTAAGAATTTCTGATAGCATACCATAACATTTTATGAATATTTGGTACTTTTATTATATTTCATAACATTAATAAAGTAAATAATAAAGTAGTGAAAATAATAAACATAGGTATCTTTTTTCCATTTACTAACCACTTTTTCTTCCTCCTTGAAACTGCTTTTTCTGATATTGCTACTTTAAAAATTTTACTTTATTGTTTCAAAAATGGTAAGTAAATAGAAGTAATAAAAAGTATTGAAAATCTCATTACCCACTATTTTTATTTTGTTGTCTATTTTCTCTCTACCTTTCACAAACACATATACATAACTTAGTTACTAATATGTGCTATGTATGCATAATTTTCATCTTTTACTTCAACACATATATATTGTGCACTTCTTTATATGACATTATGTTTTTTAAAACATGATTTTTAAATCACAGAATAGTATTCAACTCTATTGATTTGCTATATTTTATTGACTAAAATTCCCATAGTGTTAAACATTGGTTTTCAAAATTTTATTTTTATAAACAATATTGAGGTAAACAAACATCTTTGTAGTTAAATTGTGTGCACATTTGTAGTTTTTCTTTATACATATGGAATATTATTTTCTTAGAAGTAAATTCTTGAGCTGTTTCAGAATAAAGAATATCCCTGAGTTATCTTAACTCAAATTGTCTACTCTTCATCATCTCATAGGGGTTATTTTCTTTCTTTCTTTTTT
>NW_005319143.1:0-1128 GCF_000412655.1 Myotis brandtii
ATAGCATGCACATATATGTACATATAAAATACACAGAGATAACTTGTGTGTATGCAAGGGACACACACAAGCATATACTTATGCTTTTGTAGATGTAATTTTCTCCAGTCATAAAACACAGCTATTTAATGAAAAAATGATTAGATAATACAGGAAAATAAGCTCTCTCAAGGTCACTGAAATACATGGGTTGTCTTAGAAATAACACCTTGGGAGTTTTAATCTTTACACATAACCTTAGCTTCTCAGGGCTCAGCCAAACAACAGACCTGCCGTGTACTGCACACACTTCCATTTATCTACTTGGGCTGAGCTGACCCCACTGGAAATCGAACACTGCTACAGATATTGATCCTGGCACATGGACACTGGCATGCTCCCTTTGTGTGAAATTTACAGAAGAGCCTGTTGGAGAGAGTTCTGAAGCAGGGAAACACCTGCGCGGCTGCTGCCTCCCGCACAGGGCTGGTGCAAAGGAATCTGCTGCCACTTCTATCCCGAAGGGAATAACAGCCACGAAGACGCCCGCCAGCTCTTGTGCTGGGTGCGCTCTGTTCTCCTGTCGTACTTCTCTTCCTCTGTCTTGCTCTGACCCTGACTGCAATGTGACCGGTTAGTCATGACCTTCACGTGCTGCAGGGGTGCTCTGTTCTCCCTCAGCTCTGTCTCTTTGGCCTTAAGCTACAGTGAACTCACTAAGCACGAGATTCCCTTTTAAAAAAAATCCAACTGAAAGGAGTGTTGTTTGCTTTCTGGCCCTCAAACACCAAGGCCCTGTTGTGCTCCTTAAAAATTGTAAATTATGTCTGTTTAAGAAAATGTCAGTGTTTTTTAAAACAGAATAACAGTGCTGGAAAAGACTTGGCTGTGCTACTTGTTACCAAAGTTTCATGCAAGAAAAATGATGCATTCATCATTATGAGCGCAGTCAAGGGGCCTAATGACTTGGGCACAATGCCGCTTCAGTTCTTTCAAGTAACGTGATGGATTTTTTTCTCCGCAGCAAGTTATCTGAGTAATGTAAAAGCTCATAAACTGAGATCCAGGGAGACTCTGTCAATAATGCACTGTACTTAACAACAATTAAAACACAAGACACATCTCGTATAATTAAATTGATTTTTTTTT
>NW_005319144.1:0-1128 GCF_000412655.1 Myotis brandtii
AGCAGAAGGTGGCCTGAAGAGCCACACTCGATTGGACAAACCAATCGTTTATTTTCGCTCTTATTTAAACGATGGCATGTCTGATCATGACTGGGCGTTATACTGGGATCTGAGTTCTTTTGAGCAACAGCACACATTCAGGCTGTGGGCGGCAGAGATTGAAGTGTCGCCAGGCTGGGGCTCCCAGTTCACCAGCCTAATTTCCTGCTGCTCTCCTGTTCTGAGCTTCCGGACAAGTGGGGCTGAATTCCCAGCCAATTCTGAAGAATTAGGTTCATGGCCAACTGCTACCCCAGTCTCCTCACTGACAGCCCCTGGGATCTGAGGACAGGGGGAGGTGGAGAGTAGCCAGGAAGACAACAATCCCCGCCCTCTCCCCCCCCCTCAGAGCCTTGCCCTGCCAGCACTGTCTCTCTTTCCTCACTTCCACAGCAAGGCCGCCTTAGAAAAAGCCGGGGGTGCTCTCCAGCACCTTCTTTGGATTTTACACTGTAACCTCACCCTGCCAGTTGATAGAGCATCTATTCACACTCCCTGTGAAAGCAAACAGCAGAGAGGAGAGAGTGAATTGGGGCTGCTCTGAACTCAGAGTGAAAATTTGAAAACACCCCACAGTGTTAAATGGTTATAACTTCTGTTTTGTTTGACCCAAAATTCAAAATTTCCTTTTGTGTGCAAGCATGTGTCATCTTATTAAGTTATTAAGAAATTTGGCAATTTAAGTAATTAAGTTATTTAAGTAATTTAAAAATTCATTCCCATTGTAAAAATATCAAGCAAATACAAGTACATACACAAAACAAAACATAAAAGTAATGCTTTATCTGCTACCTTTCCCTCCATGCTCAGCCCCATTTCCACTTCCCTCTCTAACACAAAAGCAACATTCCCAACACTTTAGTGTATAGCCTTGCAATTCTCTCTCTCTGTCTCTCTCTCTCCCTCAAAATATGCATATATTGTTTTGTACCAATATCAATTTCTTTTTCTTCTTTTTACATTACAGGCAGTCCTCGGGTTACGTTGGTCTCGATGTATGTCGTTTCGTGGTTAGGTCGCCAACTCCTATTTATTTATATAAAAAAAAAGTTCGTCATTTCGACGTATGTACATATATGCTTTATGTTT
>NW_005319145.1:0-1128 GCF_000412655.1 Myotis brandtii
TGACGTCTCTTCCCAGGACCAGGCCGCCTCGCTGGCAGAGTCTCAGAGCCTGCAGACCTCGGCAGTGCCACCGGCCTCTCCATTTCCAGGGGTCTCACCCCACTTCTCAGCCTCCTCCTCACAACCCACCCTCTTTGCTGTGAGAGCTCTTCTCTCCAAATCCTCCTGCCAAGCCCAGCTCAGCCCCGGGAAGGGCAGAGGGAACAGACTGAGGCCACATCATTTCTTCTTTGAAAGAAACCCCAAACCAATAGGCCTTAAGGAGCACTGGCTGTCTGCTGGGCCATTATGTAGCCTGCCTCCTCCCTCCCAGCCAGCCGGAGAGGGCTGTTAAAGTCACAGAGGGGAGTGCCACAGGAGCTGCACAAACCTGGGCTGGTGCTTGGACTAGTTCTAGCAGCTGGGAATTCCCTCTGGGGAGAGGAAAGCAAGAATGTTGACTTGTATTTGCATAAACAAACCCCAGAAGCCAGTCAGTGACTGCACATGGCAGAGGGGATGGGAGGAGGGAGAGGGTGAGCCTTCTCAAGGTGTATCCTTGTGCACTACCTTGATAGTAGGACCATCCGGACATAGTGTCTAAGTTTGTAAACGAGTGAGATGACATTTCAATTGTCCATTCTCCCCCGACCCCGCCCCACACCCAACCCCCCGTAGATGCAGAAGTGCTTCTCAGAGTAGATGAGCTTGATGGCCAAGCTGAAACGGTTCCTCATCCAGAGTGTGCGTGGGCTTTATTTTCCATAAAGAGAATCAATTTAAATGACAAAAAGAGGAAAAAGAATTCTTTCTGGCCCTGGTTTGGAAGTGGTTTTCTTTAACTTCTATCCTTACCTCCTAGTCCCTCCCTGTTTCACAAACTTCCAGTCTGATGATGAAGCCCCAGTCTCAGGGGAGACGACTCTGTCCTCAGGGGGCCCCAGTCTCAGGGGAGACAGCCCTGTCCTCAGGGAGTCCCCAGGCCCCACCCCCGTGGACCAGGTGAAAGGAATGGAGGGATTCCTCTGGCTTCTGAAGCACCTACTTCTGCCCTGGGCCTGGCTCCCCCTTCTCATCCCAGGAAACCTCTCTAGTTCCCAGCCTGCTCAGAATGTCAACACTTGATTTGTTTCCCCTTAGTGCTTGTCC
>NW_005319146.1:0-1128 GCF_000412655.1 Myotis brandtii
GGACGAAGCTCCAACCAACTGAGCCACACTGGCCAGGACTAAAAATCTCTTCTTTGTGAAGTTGGAAATGGGTACTTCCCTTCAAGCGTAGTTGTTTCCAAAACATAAACCTTTCTGGCTACAAAACGCTTCATTTACTTTAGTTCTGACAAAGTCAGCTTTCCATATATAGCTTATATTAGTCTCACTTCCATCCTTAGAGGAATTTAGCCCTCAGTTCCTGCTAAGTGGGCAGGAAGAACGTAGCATATATACCATAATTATTTTGTTCCACCCCAATTGCTGATATACATTAGTTAACCAAACATACTCCCACTGAATTCTAGGAGAGTAAATCATGTTTACATTGACATACATGAATTCAATGGTGCAATGCAGGAATTGTTCAGGGAGTAGTTCCTGCTTGTTATTACTTCACTGCAATAGAGTCATGGGTCTTTGGACCAGTGCAGGCCTGGATTGGCCAGACTGTTGTTGTCTCCAGCATCTGGTTAGGATTTCATAAGTCCCATCCATCTGCTTGAACTTGGATTGCCAGAAAAAAACATTCCAATTAAAGGCTAATCCTAATGATGATCCTGAATACCTTGACTTGAACAAAGAAGCATAGAACATGCTAATAAAAGCACTTACAAGTTAAGGGATCTTGTCTTCTAGGACTAGTTCTGACACTAATTAGCTTCATGACATTAAACAAGACCTCAGTGTCCTCAATTCCAAATCTGAAGGTTTTATCAGTTAAATGATAAAAGGTACCTTCCACAGCGGTAATACATAATTGGTATTACTATAATGGGTCTGGTAGGTACTAGAACTTCAATGTACTGAGGCTGGTCATATCACCTGGCATAAGGTAGTGGGCTACCACTACCATTCAGGCAGTGGGCTACCTAAAGTTAGGACTTAGATAAAGTAGGCAAACCAATTGAAACATTAAAAAAAATTTTTTTTAGTTTGCATGAAATCAATTTAGGTTTATAGTCATGATACCTTATAAGTCTGTTTCCCTGAGGTAAGTAGGTCAAACAATTTACTCCATAATTTGTGAAACATAATATGGACAGATAAGTTTTTACTATTTTTAGAACTTAATTTTTATTTATTTATTTTTAAAATATATTTTATTGA
>NW_005319147.1:0-1128 GCF_000412655.1 Myotis brandtii
AAATATAACAAATTGCCTCTCAAGTGTTACAGTGCTCTCAACATGGAGCTAACCAAATTTATAATAGTCCCTCAGTCCTTTCCCTGAAATCTACTTCACTTTCATTGTCCTCTTAACCTTCTGACCCCAAGTTAGATTACTTCCTTCACAGAGGTTTTCCTAATCACTTCCAATCCCCAACCACAATTCTCACAACACCCCTTATTGTCTCTATTAGGACCCTGAATTCATGCTGTTGAAATTGCCTCTTTACCTTGACTGTCCAAACTCATTGAAGTCAGGTACTACATCTTGTTGATCAGTGGGTCAGCACCACTTATCATCATGTTTGCACATAGTAGGTGTTCAGTAACTCTTGAATAAACTGATGGATAAAGTGTTTATACCACACATTATGTTAAATGCAAAAGATAGAATTCGCTAGAGACACACACAACAAAGTAAAAGGCACGGTGCTGACTTAAAGAAGCTTACAATATACTTTGGAGAACAAAATTAAGTGGGACAAATCAGTTATTTTAATGGGTTTTTTTCCTTAATCTTCAGATAGTAAGTATCAATAATTTTTTCAATGCATTTTAATGAGCAAAAAGATCTAAAGAATTACATTTGTTGATAACACAGAGTTCAAAGAAAGTCAATAATTGTGTTTTTCACAGTTTATTTCAGAATTATTTATTGCCTTTAGTGACTCCTAACTAGGACAAACTGACCATCTCCTTCAGCAGCCATAGCTTTCATTGCTTTTATTACATGTGACCAGTACACAGTTGCCAAACCTAGTTATATGTGCAATCGTTTTACATTTCATTAATTTGGATAATAGCTGATGATCTTTTTTTTTCTGTGCTCTTAAAATTTCACCATTACAAATACCCATAAATAATGTCACCCTGTCTTGAAGCATGGATTTGGGAAACACGTCATCGTGAAGTTAATCATAGATCATGTTGCTGTCACTGATTTCAGCTTCAATTCTTAACAGCTTGAGAAAGCTCTGGGTGAGTCTACCACTGGTTTAGAACATCACTAGGACTATGTCACTAATTTTAGTCACATTAAAAGTCATCTTTGAGTCATTTCACTTTTCAAACAGAACATCATGAGCAGTGCCCACCAAACCTTAAT
>NW_005319148.1:0-1128 GCF_000412655.1 Myotis brandtii
AATGGACAGAGTGAGGCCTCAGGTGTGGAGAGTGAGGGCCTGGGGACCGTGGGTGACGTTTCCCAGTTGAGAGGAGGGGCTGTATCAGGGCGGGTGGCCTGGTGCCAAGGGAAGGATACCTGCTGGGTACAGGTATGTCCCAGGACTGGGGACCTGACCCGGGGGCTCAGGGCCAGGAGGCAGGGCAGCAGCAGAGGGGGCCTTTGGGCGGGCAGGTGCCAGGTGCCAACCCCTTTCTCCTGGTCCTCCCCTCACCTGTGGCAGCTGTTCTGATGGGCGAGTGGCGGCCTCTGCAGGTTCTGGCTGCGTGTCCCGCTGACCCTGGGCCAGCGCTCTGAGGGCGGCTAACACGGGCTCTCTTCTGGTTTCCAACTGATTTTCTGAGGAGAACATAGTTTGAATGCCTCCTCAACGGCGATTAGACACCACAGTTCCCACATTTGTCCATTTTTAACTGTTGTTATGCCCCGAGCTTCCAGCGTTCCTGCAGGCAGCTCTATCTGGGGCAGGGTCGGCGGCTCCAGAGACCACGCCCTGCCTGAGGGACAGAGGATGGACCTCTCTGTCCCCCTAAGCCCCAGGCAGCCCGGAGCCCATCGCTCATGGGAACAGGAGTGAGTCTTGGCCGAGAGGCCCTGGGATGGGTGACGGAGGGAGCAGAGCCAGGAGCCTCTGCGCAGCCCCGACAGCAGGGGCGGAGGGGACGGACGGACGGACGGACAGACGGCAGCAGGAGCACCGCTGGGGACAGGCTGGGGGAGGGGCTCAGGAAGCCTGGCCTGCACGAGGGCCGCGGCCTCTCGTGGAAAAGGACCAGAGGCAAACGGTCCCTCGGCCTGGACTGGCCATTCCCTCGGCTCCGAGGAGTAAATGTCACTTCTCGGGACTGTGATTGCACCACCTTTTCGGTGACATTTGCTGAAAATGGAAAACCACGAGGATTTATTTCTGAGAAGCAGAATTGAAGGCATTAAACCACTTCCTGTGACTATTGTTTTCCAAGTCTTGGGAGGAGCGGCCTCTCCAGGCTCACCCTCACCCTGGTGCCCGCGCCGTCCACGGTGGCTGCCCGTGTGCGTGAGCGGCTCGGTGTCCTGTGCGTGCGCAGCACTGAGCCTCGCCAGTCAG
>NW_005319149.1:0-1128 GCF_000412655.1 Myotis brandtii
TCTGTTCTCCGAATAGGTAGTAACTTTTTCCACATCGGGCAATTCTCCAGTTCACAGTGGACACCACCTGGGTGTCCTACAATTTAACTCACTTCTGACACTACCAAACTGAAGACAGTGGCAGATCCTACAGTTGAAGGGCTGGGTCCCACAAGACTGCCCCACTTCAGACATCACACACAAGTCCGGTTGTCACCTGTCTTTCTGACCAAGCAGCTGTAGATGTCAGCTTCCCACCACTCCCTCCTTGGGTTTTATTAATTTGCTAGAGTGTCTCACAGAACTCAAGACAACAGTTTACTTGAACGACTATAAAAGGATATAACTCAGGAACAGCCAGGTGAAAGAGATGCATAGGGCAAGGTAGGGGAAAGAGCATGGAGCTTCTATACCCTCTGCCAGGTGACCCTCTCCCTGCACCTCCAAATGTCTACCAACCTGGAAGCTTCCTGAGAACCCCATCCCACCCCCCACACACCACCTTTTGGGGTTCTATAGAGGTTTCATTACATATGTGGGATTGATGAAATAATTGGCCATTAGTGACTGAACTCCATCTCCAGCCCCTATCCCCTCCACAGGGGTTGAGGGTGACGCTGAATCTTCCAACACTCTAATCATGTGATTGGTTTCCCTGGAAACCAGACCCCATCCTTAAATGATTTCCCAAGTCATCTCATTAACATAAACTCAGGGGTGGTTATGAATATCAAGATACCTTAATATCTCTTATAACTTGGGAAATTCCAAAGATCTCTATCAGAAATGAAACAAAGATCAACTACATATTTATCATTAATCACAATATCATACCCTCAGTGCCATTTCCTACCGACCTTGCTGATGTCCTGATTGTTTATTCAACAAGCACACCGGGAGCAACAGCAGCAATAGAAATAACAGCAATCATAGTCATTGTGGCAACATCAATGTAATGACTTTATGCCTGCGCTGTTCTAAGTTCAACTGAGTCCATTTAAAGACCTAATTGGCTTTCCTGACCTACTCATGAAACAGGCAGCATCCCAGCCAGTGAACAGCCAGGTGCTCTGAGGAGCGAGCAGGCGGGACAAGAGTCTAACCGTGGCGTGTGTCAGTGAGGTCCCCTCCCCTTAGCAGGTGACCTCA
>NW_005319150.1:0-1129 GCF_000412655.1 Myotis brandtii
TTTTTTTAAAATAACTGGCCTTTTTAGCAGCATATACTGCCAAGAAGGCTCCTTTATAACTTCCATAGTGCTGCCTCCCTAACCAAACATCACTCCAAAGCACAAGTACAGGTCTGGTTAATGCAAGCATCCTGACTCACAATTGTTGGAATCAGGGAAGGCGTTGACAAGATTTGCTTGATAATCCGGCATCGATCATAAAGAGGCTTTATGAGGTTCTTGTCTTGCTTAGTTACCTGGAAAAAAAACAACAACACATGAAATTAATTACTGTTCCTTTCTCACATAGGAATTAAATTGATATTTTTAGCAGGCAAAAAAAGTTCTGAATCCTCAAAGTAAGGGATTATAAAATATAATGCAACAGTAATTAGAAAAGGGGAAGTCATTTATAAGATACTGTATAAAGCACATGCCAATTTTCTTCTAGGAAAAGTTTCTTAAAGGATAGGTCCTAGTTTAGAAAGATGTTTTTAAAGCTTTTTGAAGGAATCTTCAATGTGTAAGTGGTAAGGAGTCTGTTCTTTAATTATTTTTTATTCTTAAAAAACCAATGGGTGATCAAGACCTATTGATTTTTCTTCTGAAATGTTTTGTATCTGGACCTTTGTGATTATATTCACAAACATTTACCTCAGGTCTTCATCACTATATGCTTAGATTATATACTAGCTTACTGGCTAGCTCTGACATCAAAACTATTTTGGATAAGCAATTAACTTCTCTGAATCTTCAATTTCCTACCTATACAAGGAAGTTAGAGTTTCAAAGCTCTTTCCAAATAAAAAATTCCATGTCTTGTTCCACTAATGCATTCTATTACCCCTCTACTATATGACCCATCTCTCAGCACTATTTTCAACAGGTTACTGGTACATTGTGCATAGAAGTTTAAATAGCTTCCTATTTACCTATGTATCCACCTTCCTACCTCTTCCATCCAAAGTGACCAGACTTCTCTGCTTGCTTTGCTTTCCTCCCTGTTGTATCCTATGTTAATTCATGACATATCTACCACAACCACCCTTTCATTCTGGACCAATGGTTCTCCTTTGGCACCTAGTGGGAGGGGAATGATAGAAATTGCCGATAGCCCATAGGTATCTTTTATCAAAGTACAAGACATAAA
>NW_005319151.1:0-1129 GCF_000412655.1 Myotis brandtii
TTCGCTAGTTTTGTTAGTTTCCCTTAAGGGAAAACAAAGCTTCTTTGTGTGTTCCTGATGTCCTTGTAAAGAGACTCTCACATTGATTCATCGGGATGAAATGCTTTGTAGCGGCTATCAGAGTGGAAAAAAACAATGTGCTAATTCGCATTGTGATGCTTTTAATTTTATGTGTTGTCAACACTTCAAAGTGGGCCGGAGCCCTGCCTGGGAGACCTGGGACGCTTCGCCTCGCACGTCGTAGCTGGGCTGCAACTGTCTGCAACTCTGCAGCCTCTCGCACGACGCCCACTCCTGGCTTCAGATCGCTCCTCTTTCTTTTTTTTTTTTTTTTCATCCCCTGCTTTCTATGTCTGCTCTGCAAAATTCATGTGGCCGCAAAGAGAAAAAAAAAAGTGGTGGTGAGTGGGAGAGAAGGGAGGTGAGCCAGCCCGAGATACAGTACCTTCTTCTTCTCAGGAAAGCAGTGGGCTTTCCAGCCCACAGCCTCCCAGCCAGCCCCGGGCGAGGGGCTGGGACCACGGCACCCCTGATCCCAGGGGACTCGCCATGGGGGCCACTGTCCCTCAAGCTGCTCGCTGCGCCAAAGGTTACCACTGTGCCATTAACCCTGCTCCCCACCCCTCGGGGAGGTGGCATTTTTATCCACATTTTGTATTATTTTTTATTTATAACCAGGGGTTGGAGAGGTGAAGTGCGTTGAATCAGAATTGAAACCCGTTTTTTGTCCGACTCTGCTGCCTCGGCTTCTCCCTGCGTGGCTGGAAAGCCCCCGAAGAGGCCGTGCCCCGAGAGAGGACGTTGTAGCGGCGGAATTCTACCTGAGAAAGGTACGGGGGCGTCATTTACTTAAGGGACGTGTATTAAGCACACCTGCACTTGCGCTCTGACCGGGCTCGTTGTCTTGTTTCAAATCCATGACATCCCACCGAGAAAGGGCTCACCCCCGTTCCGCAGATGAGTCCCCTGAGGCTCCGAGAGCTCAGGACACCTTCCCCGGGTAACACAGCTGGCTAGAGAAGGTCGGGGCTGGCCTCGGCAGACAGGATGCCCGACGGCGAAGCCCACTGGGCCCCTGGCACCTGTTTCCCTCTGTCCGGCCGTCCCTGGGGCTGGGCGATCAGCTGCC
>NW_005319152.1:0-1129 GCF_000412655.1 Myotis brandtii
CTTCTCCACCCACTAATCATTCCCAATGAGTTCTGCCTTTCTGTTCCCCAAATCTGTTTTCTCAGATCTGTACCTAGGATGTCCTCTGCAGTGTTAACTGGGCCCTGTGGTGGCTTGGTGATTGGTGGCTGCTGGCCACACTTTGCCCTGCCTGTCCTCACAACTTGCCTGTTGCTATTGCCGTTGGTTGCTTAGGGGAGCAGGGGCACCATCCAGGAGGATGTGCCAAAGGACTCAAGGTGGCAGGGCCCCTGCCAGACTGAACAAAGCTGTTAGGCGGTTGGGGAGCAGTGCACGTGGAAATTATGATTCTGACAACTCTGAGATGCTTATTAAATTCATGGCTACAGAAGGTTTACTCAACTGGTATTCTTCTCCAGGCCTCTCCGCACCTTTCCTTGCACTTTTCCCAACTCCCTTCAATGGACTTCTGAAATACTACTTTCTCCAATTATTTGAGTGTGTGAAAAATGACACATTTCAAGGAATAACTATTGAATGTTACAGCAAAGCCTTCTGAATACTACAGTTTACACACATCATAAATGCATATTATTAGAAGGTTGTGCTGGCTGCCATCGGTTAGAATCAAATTGTTGTAGCTTTAAGCAGCTGTGTAGTCTGTCTTGTCCTAACCTGTCATTTGACAGGTTAAGAAATTGAGGCTTAGAGATTATTATACAAAGTAGCTCAGAGGGGAACTCTGGTCTGACTCCCAAGAGAACACTCTGCTCTGATGCCATGGTGTCCACAGCATCACTGCCTCACCATTCATTACCAAACATTGACCATGTACCAGCTCCTAAGCCTAGTGGTTCACATTTTTTTCTCTCATTAATTCTCAAAATAAATCAATGGGAAAGTGTTTTAAAATCAACTATATTGAGGTCTAATTTACATATAATAAAGGGCCTTCATTTAAAGTGCACAGTTTGAATTTGACAGGTGAATATGTCCCGTGAAATCACCTCCACAATCAGTATGTAGAACAGTTTCATCACCTCCAAAAATCTTTCATGTCACTTTTCAGTTCATCCTTCCTCTACCCCTGTCCTTGGGCAACTACTGACCTGTTTTTTTGTCACGATAGAGTGGTCTGCGTTTTCTGGAATTTTATATAAATTAAATC
>NW_005319153.1:0-1129 GCF_000412655.1 Myotis brandtii
CCTGCCTTCCATGAGCGTTTGAAGTGAGCAAGGCCCCTTTGTGTGGTTTAGTGTTTGACTTGCCATTCAACAAGCATTTACCAGGCACATACTACATGCAAGGCGCCGTGCGGAGCAATGGAAGGGAGCAACACATAAAGACAACACAGGGCCCCTACCCGTAGGAACTTACTAGCTGGCAGTGGAGGCAAAGGTTGCACAGCTAACCACATGCAGGTGTGTGTGTCCTGCTGTGGAAAGGCAGAGGAAACCCCAGGGACCCTGGTAGATCAGGAAGGGGTCTGCAGGCTGGGCCCCAGGGTGAAACAGGAGGGGGGAGGATCCACGGGGCATGGCCGCAGAGCCATGGGCATTCCCGGCTTTCCGGAGGGACAATGCGCTCAGCAGGCAGAGGGATGTGCTGAGACCCCGATCCAACGTTCATGGGTCCCTACTTGGCCACGGAACTGGGATAGAGCAATGTGGTTGCACCCATGAAAAGGTGAAGGCAACATGTATTACAAGTAGGAACGTCTGCATTGTAGACTGTACCGCTGGCCTCTCGCGTTAGCTCTCCAGACCTCTCTCCCCTCCTCTGCCGCGTCCCCCGTGCTGCGGGGCCACCCAGCACCACCCGCGTGGGGCTGCAACATGCTCACTTGCTCTCAGCTTTCCTCTGGGTGTGCCCAACAGGGCACAGAGCTGGAAGAGAGCGGGGCCGGGGCATTTATTCCCCCAGCTTCTCTGTAACTCGCAAAATCAAAATTCAAACCCAGACCTGTCACCAAAGCTCCCGCTTTGAACATCGGGAGAAAGTGCATTGGTGAAAGATTCCAGCGGGTCTTGAAAGACAAGTGTGCGATTTTTTCTGCTGATTTTCGGGAGCTGGTTCCTTTGGGACACGTGTAGCCTGTGCCTGCTTGTCTTTTTAAACAAAAAGTCCCGCCAAGGCGATGTTCCAGCCAGACATTCCCGGGAGGGGACGGTGCCCATGTGCAAGAGCAATCTTCAAAAACAAAACCAAAACAGAAAGTCAGAGACATTCCAAGCCACCGGCCCACATCTCGCCTACGTCACGGGCCCCACATCTGCTGCTGCCTTTCTTAGCGTCTTAGCGAGGGAGCGCGCGCTGCTGGTGATCGGAAGGCAC
>NW_005319154.1:0-1129 GCF_000412655.1 Myotis brandtii
GAAGCAGGTGCCAGCAGCCGGGGGAAGGAAGGCCTACACTGGCACGAATCTTCGTGCACCAGGCCTCTAGTAGCATATAAAGCTCTATGTGATTGAAAGTATGTTACCTCTAGAGTAAGTCTAGAAGAATCAGTAAAGGAGTGTCCAGAAAGGAAGAACAACCAGGCATGCATAGTGTCCTGAAAGCCACAGGATGAATTTGTTTCAGAGGAGTGATCAGCTGTACCCATGGCTGGAGATGGGTTAGGTGAGATGACTAACACCGATCATTTAATTTAGATGATGAGAGTCATTGGAGGCCATTAATGATAAACCCAATCTCTCCTTCCAGACAATTATTTCATAAACATTTACAGATACGGTTGTTCCTCAGTCAGATTTGCTACTCAGTGTCTTAGGAAAATGATATATTTATTTATCCTCTTTCCTGTGCTCTTAGACATACATTCTCCAATTAAAATAGTTATTTTTCTGCCTATTTAAAAGCTATTCATCTTTAAAATCTTTATTTTATTATCCATTAATCATTCTCTCCAGCATATTTTATATTTAATGTCCAGGACAGCAGAAAGCTTATTATTAGAATCACATATTGATCAATTACTATAGAAAACACTAGTTGGAGTACAGATTTATGAAGAATTTTAATTAGCAAAACTTCAAGGAGATTTAAACAGGATTATTAAATGCTGATGACCTTGGAGTCTTTATTTTAGAATTTCTAAATTTGAAGAAGTTCTCATTTTTATAAGGCATGCCCTGCCTCCTTTGAACTTAATCTACTATTTCTAGTGAGTCTGTTTGTGACCAAAAAAAAAAAAAATACAACTCCTCTTTATTTTGTTGGTCCTGTAAATGTTTAAAGATAGATGGCTATCATGTTCCTCCAACCGATCCACAGCCCCATCACTCTTTCCTTTCGCAGACTAAACATTCCAGTTTTTTCTAAACATTCCTTATGTGACACCATGTCTAGCCCTTTTACTATCTTGGTTGCCCTATGTATTAGGTTCCATTTGTCAATGTCTCTCTATATAGAACGGCAAACAGGACTGAACGCAGGGCTCCAGCGCGCCTCGGGTCAGCCTGCGCTGAAGTGGGAATCCTCACGTCAGTATCCCAGCAGCTC
>NW_005319155.1:0-1129 GCF_000412655.1 Myotis brandtii
GCTAAACCTTTTCTTTAATGTCCAAGCAAAAAATATAAATTTTCCAATTGTAATTATGCTATTTACCTATGCATCAGAAACTCCACAAAATAACTGAGATTATGCTTTTCTACAAGAAATCTTGAAATTTTGTAATTCAGATTTTTAGTTGGTAACATACAACTTTCATGACTATACATAACAAGACAGAGAATTTAAATATATGTGAGAATTTAAATGTTTCCAATCCTTTTCATAATAAAATATGCATGTTTTAAGACAGTTAAATTACTATGCTTCTCACTAATGATTTGAGTAAAATATTGCATAAATGTGTTATAATATTTCTAAATCTCAAATATTACATTAGCAGAATTTTATTTTAAAACTATAGCTGTCATCTCATCTTAATTGTCATAATCCTGAAAACAAATTTTAACTTGGTCAAATCTGCATTCTGAATTATTTTGTGTTTAATCTTAGACATCAGATTTATTAGCAGGATTGGTTCAAAATTTGACTTGCATAAGAATGAAATTGTCAAACTTACAGTGATTAAAGTAATAGATAAACAAAGTTAACCATATAAACTGAATTTTTATATTGAAGTATCAGTGTTAGCAATTAGATAAAATTTTTCAATCTGATCACCTTTATTTTTTTTAATTTCAGAAAATGCCATCCAATTTAATGAAGAAGAATAACACTGGCTCTCTCATGGAATTATTAGTATAATGCAATCAGTAAAGTATATTAATTTGGATAAAGTGTTTGTGTGAGACTGCACATATGTGTGCGTACACTCATACACATATATGTTTTAATTAGAATATCAGTAGTTTAAATACAGTTAAATTTGTCTTTGTGAACAAGTTCCAATTTCTATTTTGGTCACAGAGCATTATTAATTCAACCATGCTACTGATCATCTATTTCTTGTATTCTAGAGAATTATTTTAAACAGAAGTATGTTTCTTCTTTTCAAGTTGGTTTTCCTCATCAAAACTATATATAGAAAAAAAAAGTACTTTAATGAAAAAAGTAAAAGGACTCCACAGTCTAACCCTAGTTTTGGAGGGAAAGCTTTATGTCTCCATCCCTGATATCAAAAGGGCAGCATCATAAGATTTTAAAGCTTGAGAGTTTTTTT
>NW_005319156.1:0-1129 GCF_000412655.1 Myotis brandtii
GCAGGCTCTTTTACCAGCAAACTTGCTCAGTCTCTTTGCAGCCTTTCTCACTATTTTGTCATTGGCTTTGCTGATATCAATCCTACTACCCAAGATTTACATCTCTTTCCCAGATCTTTTTTCCCAGAATCCCAGAGTCCAGTATACAAGTCCAAAAGGATTCTGCCACATGAATATACTATGGGTGATTCAAACTCAGTCCATCTAAAATTAAACTCGTATCTTTCCACTTAAACTCTCTCCTTATCTTGTCAGCATTGTCCATCCACACAGTCACTGAAACCAGAATCCTGAGATACACCTAATTTACCCTCTTCGTCTCTCCCATATGCTTAACATCCGTTTTCTTTCCCTCTTCTCCATCCTCCCTGCTTTTGCTTTAGTGGTCATAGCTAACATCTATTCAGCATTTGCACATTCAAGCTGCTGATATCAATACACCAAATACTTTAACTCATTTAATCTTCACTCGGCCCTATAATTGTTATTATCCCAATTTCTCAATGAGGAAATTGAGAAACAGAGAAGTCAAGTCAGTTTCCCAAATGTCACAAGAGTAAACGGTAAAACCAGAATCTGAAAGATGGTTGTTGGTAATCAAGCACTTTCTCCTAACTGCTATAACTTCCTGTTTTAGCCCTCATCGGTAACTTCTTGTATTATTATGGAAGCCTTTCAATTGGTTTCTCTTTTCCCGTCTCACTAACTCTTTCCCAAATTCCAACTTTCATTTGACTGAGTCCCAGACTAATCTCTCGGAAAGACAGTCCAATCGTGTTAGGCTGCTGCCTAAAACCCACCAGTGTCTCTCCATCACCTTCAGGCTGGAGTTCCCACTCTTTGCTGATACACAAGGTCCTTCTGGACCTGGCCGCTGCTGGCCAATGCAGCGTCTTCTGAAACTTCGCACGGACATGGCATCGGCAGCTATATGAGCCCAATTGCAGTCTCTGAACAGACCTTGCTCCCTCAATGTGTCTCTGTGCGCTTGCCTTCACTCAGCTCCTATTTCAAGGGAAGACTGTTATGGAAATAGCTCAAGGTCTTCAAGAACAGAATGGGCCCTAAACGGTTTGGCTCAGTGGATAGAGCCTGGGCCCGAGGACTGAGGGGTCCCCGGTTCAATTCT
>NW_005319157.1:0-1129 GCF_000412655.1 Myotis brandtii
CAGGTACGTGCTCTTGACCAGGAATTGAACCCACAACACTTTGGTGCATGGGTCAGTGGTCCAACTATTGAGCCACACCAGCCACGGCTTGAATCCCTGCCTTTTTATCAATAACTCTGTTCACTTTAGACTTCATCTTCACTGTTTCTAAGTAGGGTTTTCTGTTCATTATTCCTAGGAGAAGTCTAAGTGTCAGTGATAAGGCCAGAGCACCACAGACCTCTGATTATCTACATAGTTTTCTAAGGATGCCTTTGCTTCATAGTGTCCACAACTTGATGCAAGATTTATGAAGATGCTTCCTTTCTTTGGTTCATCTGATTTTGTGTCCTCTCCCCCTTTTTCTTTCCTTGGGATAGCAAGAAGTACCTGTCACAGAAGAATGTGGTTGAAAAACTGAATGCCAATGTAATGCATGGAAAGGTAAGAAAACTGAGGAGTGACAACAGCGAGTGATGATTCTCTGTCTGTGTCAGGTGGAAGTCTCTCCTTTCTGTTGGCTTCTGTCCCTGGCCAGCCTACAGAGGAAGAGGCTACAAATTTCAAAGACCTAGAAAAATGTAATTGCAAACTGCATGCCCTTTAACACCTTTTGGGTGGCAGAATCCTTAAAACATAATGAACTCCAGCTATTTTTAGATACTGCTATGCTGTGGAACACTGTCTCCTGCTCCTGCATTGCCTCCGTCTGCTCTGAGGAGGTGTTATGTCGGGTTACAGACTATCTCTTCAGCTCCAGTCTAGATACTAGGATGGTTTACTTTGCCTGAGGGTTCAGGTCACTGTGCTGAGAAAATGGTTTGAAACTGACAGAAATCTTACATTCAGGCATTCCCCAAACCCTCACCCCTCAATTCATGAACCTGGCATAGGAAGCTAATGGCCAACCACCACGACACCATTCCTTTCTCCCTCTTTTTTTGCTAATCTTTATCCTTTCAGCTCTGAACTGTCTGTGCAGAGTGAGGAACTGAGAAATCTGAGGCTTTGATGCCAGACTGTTGAGTTTTTTAGGCAAGCAAGAACTACCTGCAAAGGGTTGCTGGAAATTTTTCCACTTGATCTCTGAAGCTGTTTCTCTTCTACTGCATTGATTTAAAACCAGTAATTAAAGTGTCTTTTACTTATG
>NW_005319158.1:0-1129 GCF_000412655.1 Myotis brandtii
GCCACTTGAGCTCTGATTTAGGTGCCACAGACAAATCACTCAGGCAACCTGCTCACAGCATATAAAGTTACAGTTTCATCTCTTCTGCTCTCTGTGTTTCATGGATGTGAACTAGGGATCGGCCTACTGCTACTCTCACACTGTCATGTCCTGCCAGGGAGGAGGTGGGCAAGGATGAATAAAAACACAACAAAATTCCTTACCCTTTGTGTATTTTTTAAATTGAGCATTCTCTTGGTTCCTATAGTGTGTTTTTTAAATTTATTTTCAAGGCTTCTATAATGTTATTCTAGTCAGTGTCTAATTGCTTATTTAATGCTTCTATGGAGGAACCAGGTTGCTGAAGTTTCTAGTCCACCTCTTTGCAAACATCACTCCTGGACTAGCATTTTTTAAAACAAAAGCAAATAGGCAAAAGTGGTAAAAGCAGAATGAACAAAAAGGAGAAAATAGAATTTATGTTTACAGAGGTAATGGGGATCCAGATAATGGACTTTGTAGACCATTGTAAGGGATGTGGTTTTTAATTTGAGAGAAATGGGAGACATTGTGGGTACTGGAGCAGCACACTCACCTGGACAGATTAAAATGACAAGTAATACATTGACAGGCATGTGACCACAGCAGACTGTGGGCAACACGTGCAAAGCGAGAGTGTTGTGAAGTGTTTATACTTTGTATAGCACATTGCCTGCTTGAAGACAATGTGTGCTGTGAGCAAAAGAAAGGGATACAGGCTGGCTCCAAGAGCTTTGGCCTGAGCTACTTAAAGGATTAGTTGCCATTGTTCACAAGTAAGTTTTGGAATAGGGAGTATCTGGAATGTGTTTTAAACAAATCATTTCAATTTCTGGGAGAATTGGCTAATGTCCGCAATGTGATTTTTTTTTTAATGAATACTTGCACTCAAGGAAATCAATTATCTTTAAATCCCTAAGGTGGAAGGGTTTTCTCCCTTCCTTTAATTTATGGATAGTTTCCCTATTTCCCATCCAAAGTTATGTTTCATCACAGGATATTTATGTTGGAAATATAACTTTCCTTCAGGGAAAACTTTATCCATAAGTCACCTCATCCTATTCTAAACCAATCTATACATATAAAGAGCCAGGGTCTATAACATCCAAAA
>NW_005319159.1:0-1129 GCF_000412655.1 Myotis brandtii
CCCCCCCCCCCTGCACGAATTTTTGTGCACTGAGCCTCTAGTCTATTATAATGAGGCAAAAAAAGAGATATTTTAGATGATTTTGTAAGATAAATGTATTAGTAAGAGACAGCCTGCCTGGTGGTTTATTTAACCCTTGTGACAGATTGCAAAAACAGTCACACTTTCATCCCCTTCTTGGATTCACACCCTTCTAAGCTCTAATTCTGACTGCCCTGCCACTCAGAGACTGGGCTTTGTCACATGACTTGCTTTGGCTGCTGTGAAATGAACAGAGGCTGATCAGCACTCCTGCAGTGGGATTTGTCCCCTCTTGCTATTTTTGGAACCCTGTGACTGCCAGCATTTGAAGAAGCCTGGGCTAGCTTCTGGTGATGAGAGACACATGGCCCAGTTGCCCCTGTCATCATGGCCAACAGCCTGCTAATGACCAGACATGTGAGTGACCCCATTATGTTTTGGAGTTGTTTGTTTTGGGGTAGTAACTACCTGATACAACACTCCTTCTCATTATCCTTGAAGGGGCTGTGATAAAGGAGGATTCCATATCTTTCCATCCAAAAATTTATGACATGCCCCATGACATGCCCATATCTACAGTCCCAAATAATTCTGCTATAGATTTTTAAAATCATGTTCACACTTTCCTGAAAGCCACTTGCTCTCTTACGACCTCTGGGCATGAAATCAACAATAAATATTGATTGGATTCCCAGTCAGAGATAAGACAAGACTGCAAGGTGTGAGTAGTTACCACCAGATTCTGAGGTCTGATGGGAGTGGATACACCAAAGTCAGAAGTGAGCATTTGAGGGGGGCACCTACCGAGGCTCCCTCACAGGGCACAGGAGACCTATTGCTTCAACCAGGCAGCTTTGCAGACTTGAGTCCATTCTGGCCAGTTCAGAGCACCATAGTCACCCCCACCCAGGAGGATCCTGTGTCTTTAAAGGGCCAGAGGTGGTTATCCTGCTGCAGGCCCCCAGGGGACAATATCTCTGCTTGCCCATTTACGAGTCCCTACTAGGCGAGGCAGAGTCTCAGTTTCCAGGGCATGAGTGTCCAGCTGAGGAGTCTGTGCTTTGTTACACTGAGGGGACAGTCCCAGATGGTCGGGCTGGAGCCTGCT
>NW_005319160.1:0-1129 GCF_000412655.1 Myotis brandtii
GAAAAGTCCTCCCATCTGGTGGCTTTAGAGGACCCCTGAGAACAGGGCCAGGACCGGGTAGGGGCACTGTTGGGAGAGGAGGGGCCCCGAATGCAAACTCCTGGTCTGCTCCTCCTCGATTTCCCTTTCACCCCAACTCCCCTGCTCCCCTGCAGGGCTGCTGGGGCTCGGGATGCGGTGTGCGTGTGGCGTGGGTGTGTGGGGAGCAGGCGCTGCCTGCTCAGCAGAGGGATGACCTCACCTGCATGGCTGGGGAATTGCATAAAAATGTGCCCAAATGCAGGATCTGCGAAGCCAAGAGGGCTCGCTTTCAAAACAATTAGCGCCAACATCTGCCCAAGCACCCATGCTGTTTTTGTATAATTAAAACAAGGCTCCAGAATCCCACTGGACACTCTTTAAAAACCACTCATTTCCAGCATTATTTACTATGTGGGAATGTGGAGGGAGGTGCCCGCACCCTCCAGCCACCCCCGGGGAGAGGCCCAGGTCTCCTCCACGGTTGCTATCTTCCTGGTGGGAGCGTGGGGCTCCAGACCTCGGGGCCCAGGGAAAGATGGGGGAGGTGGGTGAGACCACTGCCCCACCGCCATCTTTCCTTCTCTTCATGGGCCGTGCTGGTGATAGGGCTGAGGGGGGGAGAGGGAGGGGAAGAGGGGAGTCCTATGTTCCTCTTTCCTTAGGAATGCTTGAATCCCAGTGGCTGGAATTACTTATCAAAGCTCAGTTGGTAAAGGCCACAGAAATGGCAGTTCTTAAGGAGAAAAAAGAAAAATTAAAAACAGTAATTAATAGCAACACACTGCCTGCGCACGCACACACAGAAACACGCATGTCTGTGCCTACCCGTGATCAGGCCCTCCTCAAGTGTGGGCCGCACAACTGGCGCGTGGTCAGACCTCATGCCCTGTGTGCCCCTCCCCTGCCCCTTCCTTCTTCCCCCGAGAGCTGCCCTCCCTGGCGTGGGTGGCCAGCAGAAAACATGGCTGCCTTTAGACCAATGGAAATACAAAGGAAGGGATGAGCACTCCCCGTGGCTCCTTGGGGTGGAAACCAAGCCTTCCATTTGGCGTCTTTTGGTGGCAGGTCGTTGGGACCCCAGGACCTCAGCTCTTGCAAAGTGCTTTCT
>NW_005319161.1:0-1129 GCF_000412655.1 Myotis brandtii
AAACCTCCAGTTTCTTTGGATCTTGGATAAAATTGCCTGTTCCTTTTTGAATATGTGCACGCAGGGGGTATTCACGGTTTATGTAGAAAGCAGGAATTGAATTAGCATCAAGCTGAGCCTGGATCACTTTGAGGTGTTCCTTTTGTTGAATGCCTACATTGTTAAAAATGTGCATTTGCTGTGACAAATGAAAATATAATATTTTCCTTAAAAGGTGGATTGTGGAAAGCTCAGTAGCAATAATGTATCTATCCAAAAATACCTTTGTTCTTTGCTTTCACTTTTCTTGAAACTCTGTTCTTTTCTCCACACCCCCGCCCCCCATCATTTTTTGTTGTAGTTAGCCTCAGTGGCAACAGAAGAGAATTTATATTTTATAAGAAAGTCAGCAATAGACATTGATTCACTGATGTATTTAGAGGCCAGGAAGTCTGCGGTTCTTTCAAAAGCTGCTTTTGATTTTTTTTTAAATAGTATGTTTAACAAGTAGGAGCCAGAATAATGAGTATTAAAGAAATGGACTTTTATCGCTGTGCTTCCTCTGAAATTAAAAAGATCCATTAAATAATTTTCCTTTGTGTTTTACTGCATGCCTACCTTCAGACCTTACAATGTTAACAGCACCAATTGTGGAGGCATACAGACTGTATATGACCCTGCTGTGTTTTCCTGTTATTATGTAATCCTCAGGCAAAAAGAAATTAAGGGAGGGAGGAGGGGTGAAAAGGGAGTACAGTATTTTCTCTCCCAAGAATGAGGCAGTATGATGCAGTGAAAAGAACACTGGACTGTGAGGGTTTGGGGATTTGTTTTTGTTTTGTTTTTTAATCATTTTGCCTCTTGCATATGACCTTCGGCCAGTCAGCCAACTTGTCTGGCTTTTAGTTTCTTCACCTACAATATATTGCATTGAGGGAGTCGTTTTCTCCTTTCTCAGCTCATTGCTGATGTGAAACTGTATACGGTAATGCGTTTCAGAGAAATAAATTCTAGAATATGGATCATTTAATTCCACATACAGTAGGAATGCTAATAGATCAATTTTGGTAAAATTGAGCAGATTTCACAGGGAATATGGTGGAGGATATGTGCCAAGTATAGGGTTTTTATGTTTATGTTTCTATCTCCT
>NW_005319162.1:0-1130 GCF_000412655.1 Myotis brandtii
AATATAGTCAATAATATTGTAATAATTATGTATGATGTCAGATGGGTACAAGATTTATCAGGATGAACACTT
The DNA here is from genome assembly GCF_000412655.1 of Myotis brandtii. Taxonomy (NCBI): domain Eukaryota; kingdom Metazoa; phylum Chordata; class Mammalia; order Chiroptera; family Vespertilionidae; genus Myotis; species Myotis brandtii. Next base: position 73 of record NW_005319162.1, read on the forward strand.
AGTAAGTTAAATAATGTCTACTCTCTGGGGTGTACACCTGAAACTTATATAATATTGTAAGTCAACTGTAATAAAAAATAAAAAGTGTAAAAGCAAAAAAATAATGGGGGTGATAGTGAAATGTAGCTTATAGAGTTTTAGTGAGGATTAAATGAGATAATGCATATGAGCATCTAGCTGGCACAGTGCTGGCATAGGGTAAATGTTCCATAAAAGTAGCTATTATTATTGTTTTAATCAGTTATGTGACCTTGGATAGGTAAGATTTCTCACTGTAGAATCTGAGTGATGATAATTGTTACATACATTGTTATAAAGATTTAATGAGATCAACTTTGAAAAATACCCAGTGTTTCTAAGATTGTAGTTGCTCATTAAATGTTAGTTTCTGTCCATATGTTCCCAGCTGTCTTTTGAATACTTTGCTTTCACTATTTTCCAGCATGTAAACAATACTTAAGCCAAACTGAGCAACTTTTCTCTAAGTACTACACAAGTAAGCTTCCCAACATGGTTATTTCTCAATCTTTTAAACACTCCCTTAACACTCTTAATCCTTTACTAGCACATATCTTCTTCCTTTTTGAATTATGGACATTTCTGTTCTCCATCTTGCCACACAACCTTTCCTTAGCTATCAATGATATAATCAATGGTATCCTCCTCTTCCTCCATCCCAGACACATTTATCTACCAGACTCTGATTTGTTATCTAGGAAACTGTTATGTCTAAGAAGATTGAGTTGCTGAAAGAAAAAAGAATTTTCTAGCTGAATTCACATATTGAGTTAAATTTCTCTAGTGTTCTCAGAGTAACTCTAGGACATGCTTTCATAAATCTTACCTAATTTTATTACAGAATACTGAAATTGTTTACATGACTGGGTCACACATTGAATTTTAAGCCCTCAATGGAAGTCAGACTTGAATTCTATTCATAGTTGTAGCCCCAGTTCCATATATATTATCTTATCTGCAAACCTATTGTACTGCTTGCGAACCACAGAGCTCAATGAAGTTGCTCTTAACAATGTACTCCAGCAGGGTCAAAACATGCT
>NW_005319163.1:0-1130 GCF_000412655.1 Myotis brandtii
CAGCCGCTGCAGGTGGATGCACAGACACTGAGGGAGCTGCAGGTGGGAGAAACCGGAAGTGCTGAGTGTCGGGAGCGGGCCCCCAAGAGGCCTCGAAAGCAGAGCCGACAAGGTGCGTGGTGTGGGCTCACCTTCCCTAGTTTTAACTGCTTAACGAAAGTGGTCCTCTGGTGTTCCACCTTCTCCCCATTCAACGTCCCTTTGGCTTCAATCTGGAATAAAAGAAACAACATCCATCTGCTGAAATTCTTGAAAGGACATCTCTGAGGAGCTGCCCATCAGGTTGGTGTTTATACCTGCACTCAACTGGCACTTGACTACTACCTGCTGAACTGAACTCAGCTGCCCAATTATTTGTGGGTTTTCTGTGTTTTATTTCTTAAGTACCAGCGACAGTGGAGGCAGGAGAAATAAAAGAAGCTCTGACACTGGCATTTAATCTATTCTGTTGTGTCTTTAAAACTTCTGTTCCACACAGTCCCTCTTAATTCAGTTGCTTAGGGAGTTAGGCAGGTAGCATAGGTAAGGCGGGTGTGAGACAAGTGGGAATGGAGGGGATTGTAGCGAATCCGAGAGGGCATGTCCAATCTCAAAGCATGGCATCCAATTTCTTCTTTAAATATTTGGTGGATAAAACAAAACTCATCAGGGAAAGAGATTTGCTCCATGGGCTGCCAGGTGCCCAACCTTAGGTGGAAATGGCAGTGGCTGAAAGGATCCTCGGCGAATAGTCAGAAGAGCTCAGGCCAATGGTGTGAGACGCCCTCTATCGGGCACACAGGCTGCGGGGGAGATGGCATTCGGGGCTGAGGGCCTACCTTTGTGCAGTTGTCACACACAACATCCCGCACGGATTCTGATGAGATGAAGTGGTGGAGGCAATGGTCCAGGGTCAGTGGATGACCCTACAGCACGAGAAGAAAACGCTTTATCACAATTCAAAGGGGAGCTACCGACACGGTGAACAGATGGCACCACGAATCCCAGAGCTTTCTTTTTGCTCATGGAGGCAAAAAAGCTTCACAGACACAACTGGCTGCCTTCTGAACAAACCTGGAGCTCAAGCACCCTAGACTGGCTACTGCGACGGAGTCAGGGTATGCGGACATAACGCTGCAGACAATTATGGA
>NW_005319164.1:0-1130 GCF_000412655.1 Myotis brandtii
TTTCTCTCTTTTGGTATTTTCTCTTTCCTTTAAATTCTTCAAATACACCTTGTTGATGTGATTGCATTGTACTTAATCATTTTTGCTCGGAATTCTTCTTTCATTTTCCCTAAAATATTATACTTGTGTCCCAATAATATTTGAAGCTTATAAAGGACCAAGGACCTGATATCACAGCTTTGTAACTGCATGGAGAGGACATTATAAGGTACTAAATAAATATCAGGAGGTAGATAAATACTTATATATTTATTGGTTGATAAAATCTAATTGCCTCCACTAAGTCATTCCAGAAGTCTCTCATTTAAATGTTACAAAGATGAGTAATAGCTTTTGCCAGCATTTCTCAACCTTGGCATTATTGACAATTTTAAGTCAAGTGATCTTTATTGTGTAGGTGGTCCTGTGCATTGTACGATGTTTACAGTATCCCTGATCTCACTAGATGTCAACAGTATCCCCTTCCCCCAAGCTGTGACACAAAAATGTCTTCAGACATTGCAAATGTCCTCTGAAGGTAGAATGACCAACTGTCCTAATTTGTCTGGGACTGAGGGAGTTCTTGGAACACAAAACTTTGAAGGTTAAAACTAAGAAAGTTCTGAAAACCAGAATGCGTTTGCCACCCTACTGGGGGAACAAAATTGCCCCTCGTTGAGAACCACTGACCCGGGGGAACAGAGAGCCATCTATGTGCAATGAACTCCAAAAATCATAAGTACTACTGTGGAGGCACACCTTTAGAATGCTTGGAACCCACAGAGAAAATACTCATTTTCAGTGAGGTGAAAAGGACTGGGGAAGACTTAAAAATAAGGAGGCACTTCAGGTGGTGCATAAAAGCTTGAGTAGATTTTAACAGGTGAAGACAAGCCATCCAATTGGAAGCAATTGTGCAAGCAAGTGGGTGGGAAGGTGTTACACAAGTCCCTGGATGAGTGAGCTAGCGTGGTGAGTACTGGTATAAGCAGGGGCAGGAAGGTGAAATCCAAACTAAGATTCGGAAGGCAGGACAGAGTCAGGTCTTGAAGGGCTTTCTGTCTTAAATAACAGTTTAAAACAACAATAAATAACACCTATACTATATACCAAGCTTTTTCTGCATTCATTACTGATTTTGACTCACTTCA
>NW_005319165.1:0-1130 GCF_000412655.1 Myotis brandtii
AGAGGGTGCAGGCTGGGCTGAGGGAACCCCCCTCCTGTGCACGAATTTCGTGCACCAGGCCACTAGTGTGTATATATATGTATAACGTTTCCAATACTATATTATAAATATGTATCCCATATAAATTTTATAATGATTCATTAATCAATGATAGGTTAGGTTACCATGAAGCAATAATATCAATTACACTAGGCTATCAGAAAGCAATCATATCATTGCTTCTTCATTATCAATGAGTGAATTGCTATATCTGTAAAAAATATATGTATCTCTTTTGCACAATTTCTTTTCATTTGTGATGTTTAGTGTTAGTAATACATATAAAATCTACACAGTGTTTTGTATTAGAAAAGACAATATTGATGTAGGTACTGACAGGATTCATCTTATAAACAGATAATGTAAATTAATAGTATCAATAAATACAATACAGCACTATGAATGTATTTTCTCTTCCTTGTGATTTTCCTAATAACATTTTTTCTCTGACTTACTGTAGTGTAATAATGCAGCGTATACTATATGAAACATACAAAATATGTGTTAATCAACTGCTTATATTATCAGTAAGGCTTTCAGTCAAAAGGAAGCTATTAGAAGTTAAGTTTTGGGAGAGACTACAGTTATATTTGGATTTTCTATGGTGTAAGAGTCTGCACGCCTAGTCCCTATGTTGCTCGAGGGTCTAGGGTAATTTGGAATATCTAAGAAGGAAAGCCTCATTAAATAAATGTATGAAGATTAACTGAAAAAAGCACAGTACTTCTAGAGCCTTTGCAAAATTGAACAAGGTAAGATTAATGTGAATATTATGAGATTTCTCTATGAAAATGTCAATTAATCTTTTATTTCAAATTTGTGAACTACATAGGAACAGAAATACCAAATAGCTTGCAGAGTGTTTAATAGTCCACCTGTAATATACAGTAACTGTGGATCCTAAACTTGAACCCCTAACAGTCTAGCTGGGAAGATACCTAGCTAATTTTACTGAGCCGGTTATTTGTCATGGCCAGAAGGGAAATGTCAGTCTTTAGCCTGAAGAAATTTCAATTATGATAGAAATATTGAAAATGAAGGAATTCAACCTAGAGAAGCCATCTCCTCAATGATTGGGTGTTTGTAGGTTG
>NW_005319166.1:0-1130 GCF_000412655.1 Myotis brandtii
AAGAAAGATGCACATGTAGCAGGATTTGAGATTCGAAGGTTAGGCTGATTGTGTAGAACTTGCAATGGCAGGTCAAGGCATCCGGTAGGCACTGGGGAGTTATGGAAGATTTGTGAAGAAAGAAATAATATCAGAGCTGCCCATTAGGGTGGGTCACGTGGAGGGGTACATAGAGAGGAGTGAAGGGAGCATAGAAAGGCATAGGGCACTTAGGATGCTACTACAAGGTGCCCAGTTGTTCTCTGCATTTTATAACTACTATGTTGACACAGCTTCAGTTTTACTTCCTGGTGAGTGTTTGCTGCTTTCAGATGAAATAAGTCACATGAACGGAGCTGGCAATTTCTTCCCAAAACTTCCGACAGATGTCCCACACATCTAAAAATTACTGATCTCTTCCATTCAATAATGAAATTCTTGGCAGATATCATTTTTCAAAGAAATGTTATTTTGCCTATTAAATGAAAGGAAGTGAGATCATTAAAACAGTTCCCTGAGTAATGCATTTTAAATGAAAAGCTTCTTTTTTTAAGTCTTTGGGGGGAAAATATCAAAAGTTAAACTAAAAGGGAAAGCTTAAATTAATATGTGAATTCTATCAACATTCAAGGTTCTGAGTCCAAGCCGAGGAGTTACAGAGCATATGGTGATTTACAGCTCTTGGTTTTAACTATGTCTGTGGAAATGACAAAATAAATGTCTCCGGTGAAGTTTTCATCACTCTTTCAATGTGAAATATGCAAGTATTATAACTTCTCTGCTTTGTTTGAGATCGGTTTGTTATAGGAGGGAGTCATCATGATTTTCATTAAATGTGTCAAATGAGTTTGAGCTAGGGAAATAGGTGATGGATTAATATGTAGTAATTTTGTTTTTACAGTGACAAATTTAATGTCTCTCCATGGACATTATATATTTCCCTATTGACAGATTTTTTCCCATAAAAAGACAACAAACCTTTTGAATTATAGGTTAATGAAATTACATGTTAAAACTTGATGAAACTCTTGGAAAAACGATGCAGCATCAGCTGTTAAGATTTAAGTTCCCTATTTATCGGTCCCCATTTTAAGAAACTGCCATCCGTGCTTTGGTGAGGAAAAAAAGTAATTGTCTTTTGGGTACTGAAG
>NW_005319167.1:0-1130 GCF_000412655.1 Myotis brandtii
AAAAAACAGCAATGGGCCACATCTGGCCTGCAGGCAATAGTTTGCTGACCCCTACTCTAGAGGATTTTCTTTTGGGGAGAGTCACTGGTTGGGAAATATGAGGACTGTATCAATATCCTGACCTCAGTAAAGCTTTTGACAAAGTTTATCATCCTGAGTTCTTAAGCATAAGATAAAGACAAGTGATTTTCAGTGTACCAGAGGAGGAGTCAGTGACAATGCAGAGGGAGGTTTTAGTGGAATGTCACAGCACTCTGCTTTTGTCCCAATACTATTCGTCATTCCTATCAAGGTCATGGGTTTGATTGGAGACAATACGAACCAAATCTGATTTGGCCATAGACTGTAAAAATAATAACATCACCATAGTATGTCTATAACAAGGCCACAAAGCTACAAAGTGATAATTATTCAGAATTCACACACAGATCTCTCTGGCTGCATAGTTAGTGGAACCATAATGAGACCGCCAGGGAAATGGGTTCATAATGGTAATTTATCCATTCAATCTCACAAAACAAATTTATTTAAAGCTAAGCCCTTGTAATAAGAGGTTTCAAGCAGCATTTATAACAACAATACTAGGAACTAACTAAAGTTAAAGTGCTCCCTGCAGGAAACACTAGGACCATTTTATACAGCATACCTGTGATTCCCCAACAGCCAGAACCACAAGATCTCGAACGCCATCTTCGTCCACATCTGGCAGTACCACCCCTGGGGCAGCCAGGGTACCGTTGGATAGGTAGTTTGGGTTTAAAGTCCAAATGGCTTTCCCTAGGGAAGGACAAATAGGCTGATCACAGTGATGGCTTTCTGCCTCCTGAAAAGGTGGCCACAACACCACCAGGCCAGAAAAGAGAAACTCAGTGGCCAAACAACAGATAGTAACTCCTACTTCCTTTTTACCTTACAAGGAGGAATGGAGCAGGGAGTGTGAGATGAAATCCCCAAGTACCTAGCTAACAAACCCATGTAATAACTTCACACCTGGATTTTTTAGATAAATGGAGGTACTAACGTCTCCCCGGGAGAGAGGAGCCCACTTGTCTGGGACAGAGGAATTGATCTGAGATTATTACAACTATTAAGGTGCCGGAAGCCAGTCCATCCTTGCAGCTTGACACAGT
>NW_005319168.1:0-1130 GCF_000412655.1 Myotis brandtii
CCCATACCCTCAATTCAAGTAGGAACTTTGAATAAAATCAGTACATTAAATTGAAAACCTCCCATAAGACAAAACTTAGCACAACTGTTGGCTGAACCCCTTAAATGAAGCATTTGTCCATATTTTCAGATTTCCACTGGCTGTGTTTTTGTTAGTTTAACACAGGCCTATGTGTGTATCCCCATCAGCAGCTAAAGAAGGTCTCTGTTGACACTGATATCAGATCTTGCTCAATGCTCAGAATTCACTCATGTTGGAGAGAGAGGGGTGTTTGTTGCAGCTCGCCTTGGCCAGTAGGTGTTTTTTGCAGGGCTACTCTGTGTTTTTTTTTGCATAAGAAGTCATTCTTTTAGGTGTCGCTCATGAAAATAACATAGGTGTTGAAGCACCTCTAATCCAAGGTGCTGTCTGTGTGTGGTCCTAAGAGCGCCCTGTGTACCTGTCCACGGCCACTGGTAGTCCAACTTGGTTTCAATGCGTGGGGTAATGAATTAAATAATGGAGGAATTGGCATGTGTTGTTCTTGTCATTCTTTAAGAGAGAGAAAAAGAGAATTCCTTAGTTTGGTCAGATTTATTTCTGTAGAGACTTGGTTCTGGTGACTGGAGCTGACTTCTCTAAGCAGAGGGCTGACTGAATGCAAGCAGAGAAGGTCCCGTGGCTCTGGTTCCTGCCAGCATGACCAGGTTTGTCCATGGCCCACCTTTTGTCACCCCAGCTAGGCCCCCACCTGTAGCCCAAGGTCTCCAGCTTCACTGACCCAGAGCCACCCTCCTGCCCCCACCCCTCAGGTGTGCCTGGCTATCGAGGTAACAGGGATCTCCTACAGGCACACAACAGGTGATGTCCATTGTTCCCAACCCCAGGTGATGATGAAGCGGGGCCCATCATCACTGAAGCAGGGTCCCCCTGCTCCTAGGCCACATTTGCTCCAGGGAGGGTTGGGGACCTGTGTGTGTCATTCCCCCCACCCACCCTGCTGCTTCTCTGTCCTCATGGGACTGAACTTTGTGGTCGTCATGGATACACTCCCTGCCCACAGCCTCTGTCTCAAAAACAAAAAGCTCAGAAGTGGGGCTCTCAACCACGCTGGATATGGGAGGTGAGCATCCATGCCCTCTGACCCCAGT
>NW_005319169.1:0-1130 GCF_000412655.1 Myotis brandtii
CAGCCCAGGTCAGCTTCTGTCTGTTGCAATTAGGCTCTCTCCCCAGAGCAAATGCACAGCCTTCATCGTGCTCATTAGAATCTTTCTGTTCAAATCAACCAACTGATTAAAACAGAGCAAACACTACCAAATACACATACAACGATGCAACCCACTTTATCTGTATCCTCATTTTAAGATGCAATGCAGTGTTTCTTATCAATTGTTTAATATTAGTAGCCAGAGAAAAGTGAAAATACACTGTAACTTAATCAATGTTTCCCTTTTCTTTTCCACATATTTCTAGAGTCTAAATAAGGAACCCCAGTCAAACCTTGAATCTTGAACTCCCACTCAGCTATGAATTGTTTTTAAGTAGTAAACATTCCCTATTAGACTCATGCTTGTGTTTTTGCTTACAGAAAGCCCTCTACTTATTTTTTGTAGAACTGCAGGATCATTGAGGCCTTTTATAAGGGTCCATTCCCCAGCTAATTCTTCCCTATTGTTCAGAATTATATTCAGAGCACACTGTCATGGAATCCTAACTGGCCTTTCAACTGTATCAAACATGGTTGGAAGACTGAAGAGTATGAGCAAACAGCATTAGGTCTGTCCTAAGGCAAGTCTTCCTCTGGCTGTTGGCCGCTGTGCTTGTGTGAAACACATGGAATGCTCTACAGGGATCACAGGGCTCTCCTGCCACCTGCCTCCCATGCATGCAATTGGCACAGGGAGGAAGAGAGCCGTAGGAAAGAGAAACAGGGTCATGGAAATTGGCTGGAGGGTTAGGGGGTGGTGTGAGACCACTGATGCCTGAAGTTATGGATTGAGATCAGGTCATCTCTTGGGGTTCTTTTCTGCATTGAGGTCTGATTTTATTGAATTAACATTTTAAAAAGAAAGGTATTCTAGGATAGGGCCAGACGGCAAAGAACATGAAAGTCAGGAAGTGGATCACAAAGGGAGAAAAGCACCAGGGAAAGGACATTTGTTTGAAGACTTGGGTAAGATGAAAGCTTTAAAAAAAATACTAATGAACTTCCTCATGTTTGAAGGCAAAGAAGAAAAAGTCAATGGAGGGTAAAATTGAAAATAGTTGAAAGTTTCTGGGGAGGATTGGCATGGACAATTCTAAAAAAAAAAAAAAA
>NW_005319170.1:0-1130 GCF_000412655.1 Myotis brandtii
GCACATGGCCCCCGGGCTGTCAGTGCTGGACTTGGTTTGAACTCGGGAGCCTGACCGTGGGTGCCTGCTGCTCCCACAGCGGATGAAACACAGCTGCTCCTCGCCTGCCAGGGCTGCTCGCTCTCCCGCAGCTGCCGGCGCCGCCCTGCTCTCCGCGGCGGCTGGATTCATCTCTGTCAAGGTTGCACTTTCCCCCAAAGTTTGAATTAACCTCGACATTAATTTGCTGATGGGGCTCTGCAGTAGGTCACACGGCACGAGCACCTGCGATGCCCAATACATTTCCAGGCAAATTACTGTGATGCGCTAAACGGGAGATTTAAAGGTTAGCTGTGCCCCTGCAATCTATGAACTGTTTTATGAAAAAGTCATAACTGAAATAATTGAAGTGTCAGAAATAAAAAAAAGGATAGAAACCCAATCAACAATTCTCTTATCACTTACCCATCAGCCTGATTTTAGTCGGTATTTTGGCAACGCCCCACATCGTGACTCTCGCCTGGGCAGAGGCAAAAGGAGGAGGGAGAGAATCACAGAGTCACGAGCCTCACGGCGGGGAGCCCCGCGCTCTGGGCTGAGCCGCTCGCTTTGTTCAGCTCCTGAGCTTCCTGTCCCCACGGGGACTCGGGCCTCCCAGGGTGGCCCCCGGAACTGGGCGTGGTTGAGGGGGTCAGGGCATTCTATTGGTTGGTGAATGAGGGGAGTCCCAAGGTTCCTCCCCACCCTGAGCTTCGAGGAGTCTCAGAACTCAGGTCTGGCCCAGAGAAGCACAGCGACATCCCCACGGCCGCACAGCAGTCAGAGCTGGCGTCCAGACGCGGGACGGTCGGCCCTGGCTCGTTCCGGACTGAGTTCGGGGGAGAGAAGCTGGGAAGAATGGGGGCGGGCGGGGGTCGATACGGTGACATGGGGAGATGGAGTCCCCTCCTGACTCCCAGGTTAGGGGTGTGCGCATGTCTGTCTGGGAGCTTCCAGGAGTTGGCTCTGCACCTTGCGGGGATGAATAACGCATCGAAGGAACATTAAGTGGCGTCAGTGCCAGAAACGATGTCTGGCCAGGAGCCCAGAGGCGATCATCAGCCAGGCCTGGCCTGCGGGCCGGCAGCGAGGGAGGACCCGGGCCTGGGCTG
>NW_005319171.1:0-1130 GCF_000412655.1 Myotis brandtii
AATGGAAAAAATATCCTTAGGTGAGGATTTAAAAAAATAAAATAAATAAAATAAAAGGTAGACTGATTAAAACAGATTGCCCTCTTTAATGCGGGTGGCCTCATCTAATCAGTGTAACAAAAACTGACCCTCCCCCCACTGACTGCCTTTGGACTTCATCTACAACATTGATTCTTCTTGCCTAATGGCCTCTGAACCAGAATATCAGCTTTCCCTGGGTCTCCTGCACCGCTGGCCTATCTTGCAGATTCTGGACTATCTGTCTTCATAATTATGTGAACCAATTCCTTATAATATATGTCACTTCCCCTGTTCTTATTCCACATTCACCATATAACCTCATAGCTGAATTTTTCACTTCACCAACAACATAAAAATGTACTCAACCTGCAAAGTTGAGGATCTGACATTTAAGAACAATGAAATCCCAATAAATACCAAATCTAGGGCTCTGCCTGGATGCCAGCTTGACTTGCCAAAGCAGCTTTCCTTGCTTCGCTTTGATGAACTCACCTTCGCATCTGAAGACACAACAAAATCCTAAAGCTTCTTTGCAAAGCATTTATTTTCTTCAGATGTGTTAATATCTGGTTAGGTCTTAATATTATTCAAACTGAAGAATGAATGCAAAGGGCAGAGGAAAATGTATATACATTTAATTTCCAAAACTAAAAACCTTTAAGGCCATTGGAGGAAGCTATAGAGCTGAGGCACAAAGTAATCCTTGTAGTGTCCATCGATGAAACCCTTCCCACTGTTGTGTACAAACCAGCAGGGAACATCTGTTCCAAATACTCTATCTGTTCGGTAATCTTTCTGCAGGCCTCTGCAAGGAAAATGGTGCGATTGGTTAGGGCACAGACCAAAGCGTGCCAGCTTGCATATCTCCAAAGGAGACCCGTTCTCCCCCTTGCTGTTCTTTGTGCCCCTTCCACCACCATATCTGCCTGCCCTCTCCCTTCCCCATTCCCCAAGTCATCTGAGTCTGGGCTGAGTTTTGGAAGGACAGAAACAGTGAGTCCAGATATTAGATAATTCAAATATCCCTTACTGAGACTGACGAATATGGACTTTTCCAGCAAGGTAAAGAGTACAGATTAACTTAGAAACGGAAAGGAGGCGGGAACACA
>NW_005319172.1:0-1130 GCF_000412655.1 Myotis brandtii
AGCCAGGAAAGGTTCTCTGCTAAGGACTGGAATTAGATGGAATCCACCAAGAATCCGGAATCCAAAATAATCTTCCTATCTTAAATTCAGCTGGTGAACAACCTTAATTCCATCTGCAAGCTAATTCCCTTCTTCCATGTAACACAATATGTTCACAGGTTCCAGGAATTAGAGCATGGACAGTTTTGGGAGACCATTGTTCTGTCTACAATGGTTGATTAAAAATCAGGAGCTAAGAATCAAGAAGACATAGGCATTAGAGTGAAAAAATGGACCAGAAAAAAAAAATGGCAACAGGTTCTTGAGATCTTTCGTCAAAAGGAAAGCTGATAAAATGTTAAAGAAGAGGGGGGAAAAGTTCTTCTCAAATAAGAGCATGTTTATTTATTTTTTATTTATTTATTAGTATTTTATGTAAGTTGAGTTCAGGAAAAAAATAATATGTCTTACTTGTACATATTCTTTGGTGCTTTTGTGTGTTTTATGGTGCAGAGTGGACTAGCTTGTTCCTGTCTTGATGCCCAGTCTGCTAAAGAGATGCTCTGGTGGGACAGTAAAGGTTGGCCTTAGCAAGTTGTGGGCCAGGTTATCAGCACTCCATACTCTTGAATGGGACAGATGTCTCCCCAATATTATGCATTGTAGAATGTTTTCGAAAGTCACCTCAACCATTGAGATTGAAGATCTTTCTACTCCCTGTACCTTTGTGGGTGTGAAGTATAGAGCTTAAGCTGTGGGAATATGTATGTTATAGACCAAAGCCATGGGCATAAGGTGTGGCTTTGTGGGGACAGGTATCTTCAGAATGTGATGGTAGTTATGTCTGAGTACCTGGGTGGTAATGACATGCCTCTAGTGGAGTACTAGAGTTAAAATGGGTAAAGCTGTATCTGAGGTGTGGACATGGCATAGTAGCCAGGGGCTGGGTCCTCTGCTCTGCCTGTTATCTTAGGTACTGGAACAAACACTCATTCAGGTTTGCCATGAAGGGGATTCTACCCCATTTTGATTGGCAGACCTACACTCAAAATCCCTCAACGGGTGACATTGTGTGGGTCCATAGGAATCAAAACTAAAGCAAGCCCTAGAACTGAAGAAGATTCCTGGAGGCCACTGGGCATGCTGTAGTT
>NW_005319173.1:0-1130 GCF_000412655.1 Myotis brandtii
ATGTAATACTTTCAACAATAAAGATTTAAAAATTAAACAAGAAGAAGAAGCAGCAGCTTCTGACCACAGTCCTAGCTAAGTTGGAGAGTGGCTTGAAGGGGCAAGAGATGAAGGAGGGAGAGGAAAGAAGCCAGATCTTAGGATTCACGGGTCTTCAGGATCCAAGGAGCCTTCTGGAAGAAGCAACACTTTACCTCAGTAGAGTTTTTCCTGAGCTGCTGAGAGCAGAAGCCAGCCACAGACAGGACTGCTGGTTTGGTGATGAGTTTGATATTAGATGTGAGGAGGAACGGGATCTTAAGAAGCAGAGCAGAAGGCATGGAGTTTAAGGGAAGGTAGCTGTAGGCATTTTTCCAGACGGCCTCCTTCACAGTTTGGAGATGAAACTTAAAGTGTCACTTGTTGTTCTCGGTTCTGTAATAATCCTTTGGTCCTTCCCCCTCACCAATGAGATATATTACACTAATGTAATTAAACCAAATTTATCAATAGATAAAGTACTGTATGTAAATTTATTTTCCATAAAATTTAAAGCACTGCTCTATAAATGACTTTTAAATGTTATTTCCACCATTAAAAGAACAATGTATAGCATATTTTTCTGTGATTAAACTGAGTATTCTCAATAAATTGTAACCTTTCTTTGATGTTGTGCTGTTCTACGGTCCTATAGAGGTGGGCAGTGCAACCTAAGCCCTGTCATAGATGGTCCCAAGCTGCTGTTCTGCCATTGCTACCAGCTTGGCTACCACTCTCAGGCTCTCAGCGGTCACATCTGACTGTGGTCATAGGAAGTCGCCTAGATATACCTCTGCTTCTCACTGCCTTCAATTTGTTGTGTTTAATCTAAGATACAAATCAAGGAGGCTACTCTAACGGTGCATAAAGGAAAAACAGGCTGAGTGCTAACTCGGAGACATTTCCAATTCTAGGTTTTCAGCTATATTCAATTCAGATCAGCGTCGGCAGCACTCAGAATTACTGAAATAAGTATGGTTTCCTACCTCTACCTTCCTATGTAATTCAAGCAAAAACAGTGTGGAAGTGCGTTCATTTGAGTAAGGAAGACCATCAAGGCTCAGATTTTTTCCACAATTATTATTTTAATTCTTTTATCAAAATATCAAAAT
>NW_005319174.1:0-1130 GCF_000412655.1 Myotis brandtii
ACTTGCACGTGGCTTTGCCATGAGAGGATCGTGTCCTCTCCTTAGTCCCAGGCTTGAACTTTTCCAAACGCTGTAGCCGCTCTCCACAGTAACACTGCCTGGAGTTTATTTCACACATCCACCCTGCTGTCCCCGGCTCTGATCCAGCCTATAGAAGGGAGGCAGAAGCTTTTAAAAATGATAAACAATGAGGTCAGAGCTCAGAACATCCCATCCCTCCTGGGTCCAGCCAAGAAAACATAGTCTTAGTAGCTGCAGAAGCCCTATGGGTCCCTGTGAGTCAAGGAATCATGGCTGGATAGGCCAGGCTAGGACTCACAAATTGGGAGATTCATTTAAGAGTAATGGCTTAGAACTGAGGAATCTCAACAATGGTCCCAGGTTGTCATCTATCCTAGGTTCTAATTTCTAGCACTTAATACAGTGCCTGCCACATAGTAAATGGTCAATAACCTCCTTTCCTATTAGGCTTTAAATGTCAGCACCTAATGCAGTGCCTAGCACATAAATTCCAGAACCCACCATAGCTCCTGGCATATACTAGGTAGTCAATAAATGTTGGTTGAATAATTGCATTTATAAACAAATAACAGGATGGACAGTACATGGACAAAAGGAAGGGAGGAAGAATAGATGGATGGATATTGTTAAATCTTTGGTTAAAACCAACAAGTCAAAAACTGGACTCAATTCCCCACAAGGAAGTCCCTTCAGCTGTAGAACCCTTACTCTAATTGTTATAAAGTTCACCCCCTGATTGAGCCAAACCTGTCATGTTGCAACTTGCCCTTGGCAGTTCTAGCTATCTCCTCTATGTCTTCAAGCATCCACTGGGGGACTTGGAACGTATACCCTGTGGATAAGTGGGGGGCTATAGTATATATCTCCTAGTGATTCTGCTTCTCCGGTTGACCCCTGACCCGTGAATGATTTAGGTACTCTGCCATCTCCTGGGAGCACAGCCCTTGGCCTCTCCCCCACCCTCTGCGTTGCAGAACATGCCAGATGGTAACCAATTCTCTAGGCTCCATTTCCACACATTCTGCCACTCGACTTGCAAGCTCCTCTGACAGTCTATGTTGTGTGCAGTGGAAGGCTGGGCAGGCAGCCCTGTTCTCAGGAGTGGGCTG
>NW_005319175.1:0-1130 GCF_000412655.1 Myotis brandtii
ATTTTTAGGAGCCTCCAGACCAGACTTAGATTAGCAGAGGACTGGAAACAATGAGATTTAGAGATTCCCTGCTCTTCCTTAGATCCCTGTTGACACCTAGATGTCTGAGCTCTCACACACTTCTTGTTCCACCTAATCTTCCTTCCCTTAACATAAAAGAAGCCTGAATTCTGGACTCTTGAGATAGATTTGAGAAAACTCTAAGGTCCCCCATCTTTTTGAGCTGGCACCTTCTCAATCAATAAAACTTTCCTTATTCTAAACTCTGATGTTTTGAATATTGGCATTTGAAGCATAGGTCACATGTACCTTGAACCAGTAACACTTAGGCTTGTTCTATGTAGAGATACCAGAATAGCAAGGGGGGTATATAGTGAGAAGCTATGAAGAGACAGCATTTATTTACAACTTACCTTCTTGATGGGAGGTTGGGGAGCAAAGCTGGTAGCAACTACCACAAGGAGTGTGACTCGTGCCCTGGCCATCTGTCCCCACTTTACTCAGAGGTAAGGGCATGACGAGGTTAAGCAGTGAGTTGCACCCTTTCCACTTCTGAGTCTGAGCCCAAGGTGTGGGACCTCTTGTTTCCCCTCCTTACTGTGAATCCTACTTGTGCTTGGGTGGTACAGAATGTGGTGCCTTTTCTGGGGATGCAGGCAGAGCATAAGATGAGAAAAAGGTTTCTACCAAGCCAGCAGTACCTGTCTACTTACATTCCGACACCATGGGAGATCAGGCCAGCCCCAGGGTGATGGGCTCCAGATGACCACATTTCAGGACCTGCCCTATATGTTTCTGTCTTCTTTCAGTTCTCCTTTTCAAAACGGGCCTATTTGTGTGAGAATTTAATTCTGAAACTGCAGAAGAAGGTCTCTATACCTCAGCCTCCTGACCCAGAAGGCAAAACTATTCTTTTGATATTTTTTTCTGCTAACCATTTAAAAATGTGAACACATTCTTAGGTTTTCAGGTAACAGCCAGGAAGGTATAGTTTACTGGCCCCTGGCCTACAAATTCAAGAGCAAAAAGAGCCTGGTCAAACCAAATATGGGAGAGCCACACAATGGAATACCATGTACTCATTAAAATGTTGAAACATGCCCTAGCCGGTTTGGCTCAGTGGATAGAGC
>NW_005319176.1:0-1130 GCF_000412655.1 Myotis brandtii
CCAAGGCTTGAACCTGTCCAAACACTGTAGCCGCTCTACACAAGAAACTCTAAAAATATTCTTGAATATTCAGATATGACATGATGTTGAAGAAAAATATCAAAGTTTTCAGAAAATATAGGATTTAGGTTACACATGAGAGGCTTGGACAGGAAAGAGCACTCATTCAAAGCAGCAAGAAATAAAGAAGTAAACATAGAGGTTGATGAAGATAAATGCTCATGAGATTGAAACTGGATAGACACACATTTGTTACATTGTCACTTCACTACCAGGCAGGGATTGAGGTCTCTGACATTCCTGAAGAATAATGTGGGCATGACAGAGCAGCAGGGCCTGGGGCTGACTTAGGGGGCATCGGACTAGACACTAACCTGGAACAATGTCTACTAGCCCAGGGCATGAAGCCAAAGGGCATGGCACTGCCCCAGAGCTGTTGATTGTGATATGGAGCTGACACAACCGGGAGTCATCTCATACTTTAGAGGACACTGTCCTTCCACCTTAGAACCACGATTCTTCCATTTTGTGAGAGATTCTATAGCTCAGTTTCTTTGCTATGCAATTGAAAGAACCAATTTGATTTATTTTCTTTCAATGTAAAAAATCTGGGAAATACTAGTACTAACACAACTAATACTAACACAACTCCAGTTCATCCTCTTACTTTGTTAAAATACTTGAATTCCCTTTAAATAGCGGCAATAAGATGTTTTACTGACCTCTTACTCAAATGAGATGTGCATAATATCGTATTTATACAGCCTGGAACCCCCAGTTTTATCAAATAACATAATTACCTGTGGAGACAAAAAAAATCAAAATCTACCTTTTCACCAGGATTTCATGGATAGTGACTAATTTTTTAAAGCTTTCTTTTCTTTACGTAGATAAAGGACTAAGAAAGTGTGAATCTTAAAGTACTGTTATCTATAAGTGGTCAACAATACAGATATGGGAGTTTATAAATCTTATCATTTTCCATTGAAAAGTTCACCTTACCCTAAGAATTCTTTTTTATTGTGTGGTTTTAGAAATGTTTCAAGGAACTCATCTTTATTACCTCTTCATAGTGATAATCTCCTTCAATCAAGGGCCCTAAAACACAATTCCAGGGTGATGGAAGATGA
>NW_005319177.1:0-1130 GCF_000412655.1 Myotis brandtii
CCACTGAACCAAACCAGTCAGGGCTTATGGTAGTTTTAATAACTACATTTACATTATTATTTTTATTCCTGTTTTACAACTTTATTGAGATGTAATTGATATACAGAAAATTATACATGTTTAATGAATACATGTTTGTGAGTTTGGACACATGCATACACTGTGACACCATCACCACAATCAAGGTAACAAGCATATGCACACCTCCAAAAGCTTCCTGGTCGCACCCAGAACACTGACACTGAAGCAATCCATGGATCACATTCATACTTCTCAAGTTTTACTTGTACTCCTTTGTGTGTTTAGTTCTGTACAATTTTATGTAGAGGTGTAACCACTACCAAAGGTTACATTCCATATGATTCTCATTGTATAACACTCTTGAAATGACAAAATTATTTTTATTCTCTTTCTTATTATAACACTTATTATTATAGTACTCACTGTTATTAGGATACCTACCTTTACTGAGCCTTAACTCTGCCAGGAACTGTATCCAAAAACTGTGTACACATGACCTCATTTCATATTTCCTACAAGATCTATATGAGGAAAATGATGAAAGAAATCAGAGAAGGCTCAAATAAATGGAGAGAGAGTCCATATTCATGGGTGGTAAGACTGCATACTGTCAAGATGAAGTTAGTTCTTTCCAACTTGATCTATAGGTTCACAATGCATTTTATTTTTTGGACGTTTGACAAACTGGTCCCAATATTTATGTAGCGAGGCCTGGAATAGTTAACACAATGTTGAAGGAGAAGAATAAAGTCACAAAACTGACCCAACCTGACTTCAAGGCTTTGTAGATAGTCACAGTAACCATTTAAATTTTTAAAATACTTCTGTTAGCACCACTTTACACCTGGGAAAACTGAGACTCAGAACATATAGCCTGTATCAGATGGAGACTCGGGTCTGATTCCATCTAAAATCCAGGTCTGAACTAAACAGCTTCTGGCACTGCTCAGATCTTGTGAGAGGAGCCTGAATTAAATACTTTCTCTTCTGAGAAATAAGTGGGGAATCCTTATCTTTCTCTCAACAGCTGCTGGCTCAAGATTGATAAAGGGTTCATCTGGAGCTTCATAGGGCCAGTGGCCATCATTGTCTTGGTAGGTGACCACTGA
>NW_005319178.1:0-1130 GCF_000412655.1 Myotis brandtii
CATGCAGTCTCCTCCGAATTAGAATGTGAGGTGATATTGACACAGCCTTGAAGCCAGCTAGCCCTTTGGCTTTCATTGTATTCCTGTGTGCTTCACTCAGAAAGGGCTGGATTACAGATGAGAAAGTGGGGCTCAGAGCTTTTGAACAGAGAACCCTGGAACATAGTACAAGTGGCCGAGATCCTGGAGCAAATAACTTCTGCTGATCCACTGTGAAAATTCAGCAAACTCAATAGTCCTTTAAAATTCCTCCTTTCACTCCTGGGGACCCAAATAGGCTCTTGTACTTATTTGCTGACTAACATGCTGTCCAGAGTCTTTTAAGAGAAAAATCTTATAAGTTATCAGCCAATGTTCTGCCTGAGTTTCAATGCTTTATGGTGAGCATTGCAATTTTCTGTTAGACACTGCTTGCAATAGAGAATATTAATTTCTGGAGGTCCCTGTTCAATATTCAGGAAAAAATTGGCACTGTTTAATATAAGATCTGCTGTGAACTTACCAAGGGATCTTAAATGAGATGACTAGGGAATAGATCTGAAGTTCTCATCTGCATAAGGGAATAATGTTATGTTTTTATGACTATCTTGTGAAGTTTAGGTAGGGAATTAAGAAAAATTGTATTTTTAAAATCATGAGAAGTATAGCGCTATGCTGCACTTACATTCTTATAGGTTCACCCATGTCTCCATGAACATCAGCAACATTCTTGATTTATCTCTCTTCTTCATGTTAATACTCTGTACTCTTAAGACATTTGTGACTGTTTCTCTTCTTTTCTCCCCCATCAGTATGGACTCTCTCTGCTCCTACCCTGTTCTTACTCTGACCTTAATGGAATTTTATTTAATCTCATCATATGCTTAGAAGACTTTGTTCTATGACAAGGATAAGAAAAGTGGAGTTTGCCTGTAAGAAAGATCTGGGCATCTGTGCGATACCTTGGACTGTTTTTTGGTTCCCAATAAGGAAAGAGAATTCAGAGGCAAAATCTAATGGAAACAATCTTCAGTAAATATATGAAAACTCTCGCCTGAAAGCAATACAAAATAATACTGAATATAAACTCTAGTTAGCAAAATTTTTTAAAAAATTATTAAATAAAGATTTCAAAGACACACACACACACA
>NW_005319179.1:0-1130 GCF_000412655.1 Myotis brandtii
CATTTCTGCTTCAACTGCCCTTTCAAGTATGAACCTAGGCTGTGGGCATGTATTTTCAGGTGTTGGTAAAGGATTTCATTTACAAAAGTCTTAGGCCATTACTTGGGACAAGTTGCTTAATTTTCCTGAACTATCATTTCCTCCCCTCTAAAATGTGTCTGTTAGTGCTTTTACCATGGGATTGTTGTTAGAATCAAAACTGCATAAAGAAAATAAAGCTTGTGTTGGTTGATTTGTTACCACATGATGCATAATTGTGTAGGTAGAGTATAACTAAAGGGGATTATGTTCCAGAAACATACTCAAAGTACTAACTTTATGAGTTGTGCAAAATTCACATTGAGGGCCCTAAGGAGGTCACCTTGGAGGCATGGTTTTATTTTCCCAGTAGCTGAAACTGAGGTTCAGTGAAAGATGCTGTGTGTATATTTAAGCAGAGTAGACACAGGAAAATAGGTGGCATCAAATAGTGGTCCACTTTGCAGGATGATAGGCATTCAGTTGCACAAGAACAACTCAAATGGCTGTGCAGAGTGAATAGAGGGAAGATCCATCTTTTGTTCTTCCAAGTGGTCTTGGTGACCAAAGACCAGATATAGCCGTCTTCTGTCCCTTGTGTCTGGACTTACTTTCTCTTGCCAAACATTGGCCTGTGATGAGGTAGAACTGTTTACCTCCCTAATTTCTACTAATCTTTTACTTGTCAGCATAGATAACACCCTGAGAAGTTTATCCTGACCCCTTGCCCACTGTAGTTCCAGGCTGGGCATTCTCTGTGTTATCCCAATGCATCCTGTGCACTGTTATTGCACTCCTTCACTTCCTGCTACTGCCCTCCACTCATGTTCACAAAACTGTAAACTTGTAAGGTCAAGGGCCTGGCCAGCCTGTGACCACTGTACCCTAGAGCCAGCTTGTAGGATATGCAAGTATCTGCAGTAGGAATGCATGCCTGAATGAATAGCTAATGGTTTTGGCACTCTGAGGTTCTATCTCTGGAAAACATATTCACTTAAAAAATTTACTGTGAAACTTTAAAAATATATACAAAATGAGTATAATGAAACCCATATAACCATAATGCAGATCCAACAATTATCAAGATCAATATTTTGCCATATTTGCTTCAT
>NW_005319180.1:0-1130 GCF_000412655.1 Myotis brandtii
AGCCTTACACCCATCCACATCCCAATCTCTGATTTTTCCAGTGAGCTCTATATTTTCCCCATTATAAAATATTTGATTCATGTACATTTAATTTTAACATGATGGGGTGGAGATAGCCATTAATAGCTTGGCATCAGCACCAAATATCTTAAAGGAAAGATTAATGAATTTGTTCATAAAAAATTAACTAACTAGGAAAATTAATTTAACTAGGAAAAGGCACTATAATAAAAAACAAAATATTAAATAAAACTTAGGGAAATAGTTACAACATATGTGACAGAAAATAGTTGATATTATTAGTCAATACAGAGATCATAGAAATCAACTTTAAAATGACCATTCCAATAGAAAACATGGGAAAGAGTATGAACAGGCAATTCACAGAAGACATATACAAGGGCAATACACAGAAGAAAAAGTTTCCCAGCCTCAGCAGCAGTTAAAGAAATGCAAATTTAAACATCACCATACCTTCTTGTGCCCATCAGATTGTCAAATAATAAAAAGATCAAAATTATCCACTGTTTTTGAGGATGTGGAGAAATGTTCTTTCTTAAACTACTGTGGAAATATGACCTACAAAAAAAACAAAAACAAAGAAATATGACCTCAGAGGACCTTTCTGAAGAACAATAAACCAATATGAATCAAAACTAAATGTTTATACATCTAACTCCAGCCATTAACCTTCCAGGACCTCATTCTAAGCAAATGTTCAAGCAATTGTGTTAAGTTGTTCATACATGGATGTTCATATGAGGGTTGTTGATAACAGCAAAATTGGGGGGTTGGGGGACCCTGGAGGTTTACCTATATGACTGGCAAGTAAATTATTGCATTCAAATATAGTTTTCAGCTTTAAAAACAAATGCAATAGAGCTATATATGTTGACATGGAGGTGTAATAATACTGTACCATGAAGGGATACAGGTAGGTTACAAAGCATTGTATGTGTGCATGTGCATATTCACAGGAAAAATCTGGAAGGTTATATCCCAAAATATTAATAGTACTTATCTCTGTGAGTTGTTATTGTTTACATTTCTGCATCATTTAAATTTCTACAATTATGCCTTATATTGTTTTTAAACATTTTTATTTTACTGTGGTAAGAATACTTAACCTG
>NW_005319181.1:0-1130 GCF_000412655.1 Myotis brandtii
TATTAATACCTTATCAGATGATTTGTAAGTATTTTCTCCCATTCTATGAGTTGCCTTTTCATTCTGTTAATGGTGTGCTTTGATGTTCTAAAGTTTTTAATTTTGATGAAGTCTAATTTATATATTTTTTCTTTTATTGCCTGTGTTTTTGGTGTTTTGCCCAAGATTTCATTTTCAAGCCCAATGTGATGAAACTTCCCTGTATGTTTTCTTCTAAGAATTTTATACTTTTAGCTCTATGTTTAGCACTTAGATTCCTTTTGAGTTGATTTTTGCTTGGGGTGTACAGTAAGGGTCCACCTTCACTCTTTAGCATGTGGATATCCAGTTTTCTTAGCATCACTGGTTGAAAACACTATCCTTTCTCCACTGAATAACCTTGGCATCCTTGTTAAACATCATTTCACCATTTATACGAGGGTTTATTTTGGGGATCTCTACTCTAAAACATTGGTCTACATGTCTGTCTGTATCATCTTGGTCAATTTGTAAATGGTTAAATAAGTGTTCCAACTATATCAAGAAAAAGGACAAGATAGGCTATAGGAGACAGAAGTGCTAAACAAGAATGGTGGTATACAATCCTCAAGTGGTAGTTTTAGTAAGACCTAAAGAGCAACCAGTCAGATATGAGCAAAGTCAGAGATTTCCCAATGCAAGTCTTAGGGATAGAAGATTTAATTGGTTAGATAGAATGAGCGTTTTGACTGGAGCAGAGAAAAAAGAACCCATTTGAACCTGATTGTAGGAATGTTTCCTTTGAATGGCACAGTGATTGTGACATTGGGTCCGTGGAAGAAGAAATGTAATCCAGTCACACAACTTGGCTCTGCAGGAAATAAAATTTACAGAATCATAATATTGTAAACTATGAATTGTTCATTGAATTTTAAATTTAAAAAAAACCCCATGAACAAATCAGAGACTATTTTGTATTACAAGAAATGATGTAAAGGTTATCCACTTGAACAAAAATGTAAGTCATTAGAGATGGGGTTAAAGTTGAAGAGATGGAGACAAGGTTAGTGTATCAATATCTTGATCTTTTAGAATAGAGGTCAAGAGATACTCGCTATAGTTGTTGGGCTAAGAAGTGGAGGTTTAACAAGCAGTTTAAAATTGCAGATGTA
>NW_005319182.1:0-1131 GCF_000412655.1 Myotis brandtii
AAAGCATTAAAGCTTTGGGAACTTTATGAATTTACTTTATATTTGCTCATACTTTTAAAACACGTATCAAAAGAGAGTCGTGTATAATATGGCCATGCTTTTAAGACTATGAATTGGGTATTAAAGACTAGTTTAAGTTTTATATTCAAATAGATTTCAAACAGTAGTTATTTGAATAAATAAAATTGTAAATTTTTAAAATTTTACATGTTTTAAACAAAATGCTTCTAATATATATTTAGTAATACAGTTGGAAAATGTGGTAAGTTATAAATTTTATAAAATACAATACTTCAAATTATAAAGGGAACATTTACTAGTATATGTAATGATTGATATATTTTATGCTTATTAATTATACAACTTTGATATTCTCTGCAATGGAAATTGATTATCATTTAAGTATATTTATATTTCAATATAATTATAAAAATAAATTTGCATAACATAACCATGCAAATATTATTAATAGGCATTAAATATACATATCAAGAATTATGAAGAGCGTATACTCTTGAGACACAATGTCATCCAAATAATTAAATACAAAAAATAATTAGTTAAACTACAATTGAAAACATTATTTATCATACTTAACATATCAGGTAAATTTGAGAAAATGAACAAAATACTTCAACAAATTTTATTCAGAAGATTTAAAAAGATTTTTACAATACTTCAGTACATGTCTACAGTGAAGAAATTTTAAAAGCAAAACCAAAGGCAATTCAATGAACATAATATTTCTTTATATGTTTTTGGTATATTTATTTAACTAGGTTTTATAAATACGCATTTTTTATTATTCTAATTTTTACATTTACTAATAATCTCTTGGTGAAAATACACTTTCAGCACATGAATAGTATGCTTGATTCAAAATATATGTATATTTAAAATTAGAATAGATAGTGCAAGTTGCTTTCCAGGGAGGTTGTATCAATTTATACTCCCATTAACAATATAGCATAACCCCTGAATTACTACCCCCTAAGGTGATGTTTAGTGTTTCCTGTTAATTTTAGTTAATTCTCTCTAAACTTAACTTTTAAAAATGATTTCTCATTTCTTGTTTTTGTAATGTTATTTTTAAGCATAAGATTGGCAGTTTATTGACAGATTTTGATCTCA
>NW_005319183.1:0-1131 GCF_000412655.1 Myotis brandtii
CTCAGCACCCACCACTCCTGCAAGGACCCTCACACAAGGGCTAAGCAAAACCACTCCACTGAATGTTTAATTTCCTCTTAGGAAGGAGATAGTCCAAAGGCATCCAGTGGTCAAGGCAAGATGTATGTCAACTAGAGAAGGCACAGCACAGCTGACGTTCAACAGAGCCCAGAAAACTGTGAAAAACCCCCACACAGCATTCTTATGTGACCTGTTGCACTTACAGAGAGAAGCTGCCAGTTTCCAAGAAAGGGCTCTAAGATATTGACGAAGCTTTTGCTGACTGTTGGGTGGGAAATGATATTTGCAGTTCCCTGTGGCTAGTGGCCATCTCGTCAACCACAGTTTCTTGGGAAGCAAGATTTTCTGTCCCTGAGATCTTGGTTTGGCATTTTGCTTTCTGGGAGAAAATGGATAGCAGCCCTTTGCACAGGATTAAGTAATCACCTCTTTGTTTCAGGAATACACATCTATTATCTACAGCCTGAAGTAATCTGCATGGCCAGAATGGTTGCCCCAACTCCCGCCTTTGCTCAAACGAAATCATCATGGACTTGCAATAGTCATGGATGTCTCCTTGTTTCCGTCGACTTTCGACACTGGGATGGGTGTAGGAAGAGGACGATGCTATGGGTAGAATATCTGCTATCGGAGAGCTAAATGTTACACAAACTCCTGTTAAAGGAAAACTACTGTAATTCAGTCTTTGTGTCAATCTCTTCATTCAGCAAAGAACATATAATCATTTTCTTGATTTACCTGCTAGTGCATATTTCTAAGTTTGACAACATAGGACTAAGAGTTGGTACATAAGGAGTAAATGTTTATTTTCTATTATAATAAGCGTTTAAATCTAAATGCTTGGACCCTGAACATCGGATATGCAACAGTGCACTAAAGAATCATCAGATAAATAACCATTTAGGGTTTTTCAGAAAAGTAAAATAGGAAGAGAAAATGAATGATGTTCTTTCCCAGGCCCTATAATTTACTAGTAGCCCTTTCTGTGAAATGCTCGTATCAATCAATCCTTCGGATGATGACATGGTTCTGCTCTTCTCTCTCTTTCCCAAAGGCCATGTTTACTTGCAGAACCTGCCATTTGTTTTTGTTTGTTTTGTTTTGTTTTTT
>NW_005319184.1:0-1131 GCF_000412655.1 Myotis brandtii
ACTCTACTATTTAGGTCATTGTTTGCTCTGCCTGAAATTGGCCTCTTAAATACTGGCTCTATAACCCCTAGGACAAAGCCACAGTCAGAGCAGAAGCATGCCAAAGGGACAAAGTTGCCAAGAGGTCAACTGGTCTACATTGAGCAATTATGATTAAGAGCAGCTCATTCTTTCGTTGCTCATGACCATGGCCTCATGGAAGCATGAATGGAAGGTAGTCATTTCTTTGAATTATTGACAGAGAATTGCTCCTCTTGTCCATGGAGGTCCTCATTCACTCATTCAACAAATATTAATAGTGAACTGCCTACGTATCAAACACTGCTCTGGGTGCTGGGTTTACATCAGGGGATAAACAAAATTCTTATCCTCCTAGTGCTTATATGGCATCAAGGGAGCCAAGAGCTACAGAAGACAATAGGAATGGGCTAGATAGTTAAAAGAGCAGCTTATTCCACTTAGCAGGGAAGGATTCTTGGAGGAGATGACATTCTAGCATAATGAATGATGCTATGCAAGTTTTCTGGCTGAGAGCCTTTATGAGGGATTTTTTTGGGAGGGGCATCTCCATTTGGAATTTTATTGCTGGTTTAGCTGAGGAAGAGAAGGTGGATGGAGAGAAGAACTGGAAATGTGGAGATCAGGGTCTTGGGGTCTTCTCCTTGCCTTATCCACTGCAATGCTTTCTAAAATTCTTTTCCTCTATTGCTGAGATCCACATCTCAAAGAATGGCACTCCCTATTCCCAATCTTTCACTTTCAACCACTAAGCCCTGTAGATTCTGTCTCTTTAAAACATCTTATATCACTCCAGTCCCAAGGCACTGGCTAGTTCACCATGAAGCTTTTGAGTAATTGCCCCAGACCCCTAATGGTCGGCCCACTTCCAGACTCACCCTTCTTCTTCAATCCCTTCTCCACAGCCAGAGAGATACTTCCAAAGGGCAGACCTGGCCAAGTTACTCCCCTGCTTAAAACCTCCAGGTGTCAGTATAAAATTCAACTTATTACCATGGTTCATAGGTTTTTCATGATTGAGTGGCTAGTAACCCCTCTAGACCCATCACTATCCTTTCCTGTCCCCTTGCACTTTTCATCTCAGCTATGGAACCATTTGCTGCTCCCCAAATG
>NW_005319185.1:0-1131 GCF_000412655.1 Myotis brandtii
CAATTCGGGGATACTCGTGTGTCTGACACTAAATTACCGTGTAGACAGGGCAAGGGCGGGTAGCAACTGCAAAGGCCTGAGGGTGGGAAGGAGTTGGGACGGAAAACAGAAAGCTGTTTCTGTGTGGCTGGTGAGAACTCAGCAGGTCACTGGAGCATGATAAGAGAAGAGAATGAAGATTAGAGTAGGGTGACCAGCACCCCAGATAGCCGGGAGAAGGAGAGGGTTCTTGGGATGTGGGACTTTCACTTTTAAAATTGGGAGCATCATGGGCACCCCAGGCAAGGGCGGATTCTCCCAGGCGAGGCGGATCACGGGAGGGAGTGGGGTGGTTCTTTTTGTGCACTGCAGAGCGTGGGTGTGTTTCCAGCACACGGATCCTCCAGGCCGTTCCGCGTGGAGACTGAAATACCGGCTCTGTGTTCCTTGGCAAGCCACCTAACCCCGCTTGACCTTCGTTTCCTCGTTTGTAGCAAGAGATGGCTACACCAGATGACAGTCAAGGTTCCTTGCAACCCTGAGACCAGTGACATTTCCCACCTTGTTCTGCAGACAGGAAAGAGCCAACAGGGAGCCCCGAGCAAAGGAGTAACATGCTGTGTTTTTATTTTAAGGAAGATGAACCTGGCAGTAGGTTATAATATCGACTGCTGCAAGGAGAGATTCAAAGGAGACCATGAGCTACCGCAATAATCCAGCCATAGGTGGTGATAGTGGGGGCTGGACAAGAGCAGAGAGGATGGTGGGGACAGGAAGGAAGGGGGAGTGATGCAACCAGAACGTCACAGGGCTTGGTGGTAACTGCAGAGAGCGGATATGGGAGCTGCCAAAGCATGATTTCAATCATCGTTTTTCCATTTGACTTCCTGAGTGTGTGTGCATGTGCCAGGCACTGGGATCTGGGGATGGGCTCATCCTTGACTTCATAGAGTTCACAGTCTAGTGGAGAACACCAGCCTCAGATGACTATGTCAGCTGTGCTCCCTGCTATGAAAAAAATGTGCTGATACCATACAAGTGATGGCCAGAGGCACCTAGCCCAGACTGAAAATCCAGGAAAGCTTCCTGAGATAAGTAACATTAAAGCTCACAACTAGCCCTGGCCAGGTAGCTCAGTTGGTTAGAGCATCG
>NW_005319186.1:0-1131 GCF_000412655.1 Myotis brandtii
TTCCCATCAACCAGCGGAAAGGAGAGGACGGCAAAGATCCAGAGGGCCTGGATGAAGGCCGGAGCCTTTGAGGACCGAGAAGAAGGCCGAGCCACCGATGGGAGGAGCCCAGGACCTTGGGCGACTGAGCACAGTAACCAAGTCCCATCGCTGACCCACCGTGGACCACATATGAGTGAGGGGTTAATTTTTTGCTTGTTTACGTGTTTGGTTTTCTTGCAAAGTGGCTGCTGCTACTTAGCCTAATGGATACCCTGGGACCTTCCCAGGTCCCCCTGTTCAGTGAGTGTGGAGTTTGGGCCTGTTCCCAGGCAGGCTGACTTCCCAGGGCACCTGTACCCCTCTTGTCCCCTGTGCCGCCTTCCGGAATTCTATGTCAGTGCGCAAATACTTCTGGAAGCAGTCAGACACTTCATCCTGGGCTCGCCCACAGGTCACTCAGAGATGTTGGCACGGGAGAGAGTTTCAGGTTCTAGGAAAATTTGGGTGACATGATCCTGTGTCAGCCTCACTAGGCATCCAGCCCTCTGGGTCTTCCTGCCTGGACTTGGGGCTCAGCTGGCTGCCCCCCTGGCTTCTTGCCTGAGGTCAGCTCCCTGCCTTGCTGGGCCCCGTGGTTGCATGTACCCCAGGGAGACAGGACACGGTGGTCAGTGCCCCTTGTAGCTTCCACCAAACCAGGATTCGATCTGGAGGCTGTTCTGTGGGTTCATGTCCACGTGGTCCTGGTGCCTGTCGGGTTAAACAAGGTGGCTGGACCCGAGCGCAGGGAGGAGCTGTTTCTTGCCTCCTGTTATTTTCCCTGAAGGATAATGGCCCAAACCCTCGGCACTTGGGGTACAGGGTTTGCGTGTGCTTCTGAGGAGGAAGTCTCTGGAACACGTTCAGGCCCCGGTTTGCATGACCTGTTGGTGATGCTGACGGGCGCATGAGCCCACACCTGGTGCAAAGCCTCTCTCTCC
The DNA here is from genome assembly GCF_000412655.1 of Myotis brandtii. Taxonomy (NCBI): domain Eukaryota; kingdom Metazoa; phylum Chordata; class Mammalia; order Chiroptera; family Vespertilionidae; genus Myotis; species Myotis brandtii. The sequence continues at coordinate 963 of NW_005319186.1, forward strand.
TTCATTCCACCCGGGAAACACCCGCCTGGCGAGATGCCCGGGAGGCAGCATGATTTAGGGGCTCGGGGTGAGGGACCACCACCCTGGAGAGGTTTTGAAATCTGCTTTGAATCTGATCCCACCACTTACCAGCTAGGCGCAGTGGTTCTCAACCTTCTGGCCCTTTAAA
>NW_005319187.1:0-1131 GCF_000412655.1 Myotis brandtii
ACCATCTTTGGTGTTCAAAGTTGAACAGGCCTGCATTCACCGGGAATGCTGCAAAAGCATCATGGGAAGAACCCAGATCTGGGGTTCAGAGACAGATGCAATTAAGTCATGTGACTGGGGTTGAGTATTTCCACCCCTTGCATCCTAAGTAACTGATCTCAGGTATGTAGCACAAGGCTAATGAATCTGCTGTGCCAACATCACTGGGGTGTCCTGAGATTTGGATAAGAAAGTAGATGCGATTAGTGTGTTGTAAACACAAAAGGGTCATGAGATGCAGGGTACACTTAGAACACCTCACCGTACTGCAAATCCATTATGTTCTCATTTCCTACCCCACCAGGCTATGAGACATTTAAGTACAAAGCTGTCTTTCCGATCTTTATATTTGGCAGTGCCCAGCAAAGTGAACCCATGGATTCCACACACGTTTATGAAGTGCCTGCTATGGGTCAGGCACATTGGTAAGTGTTGGAGTGAGAGAGGAAAAGGATATGGTCTCTGCCCTCGGGAAACTTGCATTCTGATAGAGGACTGAACTGCAGATATATCCAGAAATAAACGCAAAGGGAACTCTTTCTGAGATTTAGCTGTAAAGGGGGCATCCTGTTTGGGAACGTTGCCACCTTCAGGGCAAGGAAAGCTTCCTCTCCTCTCTGCTGTCCTACAGTGAGCGTCTAAGTTGTTGATGGCCACCTTTCTTGAGAGCCAGGCAGTTGTTGGCTTTGGGTCTTTCCCTGCCCTTAGATACATTCCGATGGAGCGCACAATGGCAATTCATTCTTGGGGTCCACTCACACGGTGGCCGGAGGCAAAGAATGGTGAAGTGATTTAAAGCTTATAGAAATGGTTAAGTCCCCAGCAGCTAGAAGGTACTTTCCAAGGAGGAAGAGCGGATGCCTCTTATAAATACAATTACTATTGATTACTGTCAGATTCTTTTATCTGATTTCTGCCCATTAGGCCCTCTCTTTTGCTGGAAGCTCTCTCTCTTTCCCTCTGCTTCATATTGCCTCCAGAAGTGCCTCTTAAAGGAGTGCTGCGGAATCCTGGTGATCCCTGAATAGCTCGGAGGTGTTATGAGAGCATTCGGAAGAATACTTCAAAGCTTGACAATAAATAACAATTTTA
>NW_005319188.1:0-1131 GCF_000412655.1 Myotis brandtii
CTTCAAAACACCACTAAGAGACCTCAAGGCTCTCACAATGTCCATACTGGAGTTGAGGGAGAATAATGAGAAGCCAAGGACTGACATGATCATGACACCCCAAATTCCCTGTGCTATCACTTAGGGCCAGTGCAGTCCAGCCCTGCCTCGCTTCACTTTATATGGCAACAATCCTAAAATATTACTTCTCCCAGGTTTTTTGGTCTTACAGAGAACATGTCCCACTTTTTAAATTCTTGGATCTAAGTAATAGAACCTTAAGTTGGAAAAGGGAAGAAAAACATTCTGAGTGAAGAGGTGGGGGGCGTCAAGCCTCTTGGAAGTCCTGTGTCAGATTTCAGCTCTGCTTCTGTAAGCATTCCTTCTTTTTCATTAATTCCATAGTTTATATTTACACAATTAAGACGGGAACACTGAAAGCATTTTAGAAATAAAGAAATTGGCCACCATTTTATGTAAAATGCTTACATTTTAAAAATTGTGACCAACTGATGAACAAGTTATAATCTGCATTTTTAAACTTAAGAATGTATATGGGGAAATTTCCCAGGTCTTTGAGAAATCCTTGAATATACAATTAACAGTATGTGCTTATTATTTTGTCACATTTTTTGTACCAATATTAACTTGAAGAGCCCCTTATTGTGTGTTATTTGAATTGTTTTTTCCAGTGTGTCACTATTATAAATAACATAGTACAACCTTGTTAATATACCATTGTAAGATCCTCTGCTTATATAGGTAAATTTTAGAAGTTCAATTGACTGGTCAAAAGGTGATTAAAGAAAACTAGCATATATTGTCAAATGATACTATTTTGTTACTATTTTCAAACTTTCTGTTTCACATTTCTTGCAAATATTTTCTAATATATGGGTTACTTCTAACAAATGTATTAATTTGTTTCAGATACAAAAATTTCATTTTCATGTGGCAAATATACTGGTATTTTGTTTGCAGTCTTCCACTCACTTAGAAAGTTCTGCATGCTAACAGTTTATTCATCACGCTTATAGATTTCTTTGTTTTCCTTTTTAGTTTAAATAATTTATTTATAATTTTACTTTCCTAGCTTCAATGAAAGCGATTCGTCAATATTTTCAAAATGTGTTTCGCTCCTTATCTCACTTT
>NW_005319189.1:0-1131 GCF_000412655.1 Myotis brandtii
GAGAAACTGAGACCCAGGGAGTGAAAGAGGCTTCGCCGAGTCAGCCAGCTCCTCGGTGCAATGTGCTGCGGACTGGAAACGAGATTCCAGAAACCCCCTCCAGAGCCATCCCCTCCAGCTCCTGTCATTCTCAAAGGGTAGACCCTTCAGGCTCTGAAGGCAGATGGTCTGGGTTCAAATCTCATCTCCACCACTTACTGCTGTGTTACCTTATGTTGCCTTAGGTAAGTTTTTATTTTTTTTATTTTTTTTAGTCCTCATCTGAGGATATGTTTATAGAGAAGAGGGGAGAGAGAAACATCGATGTGGATGTGAGAGAGAACAACTATCGGTTACCTCCCATATATGCACCGACCAGGGATCAAAACCAGCAACCTAAGTGTGTGCCCTGACCAGGAATTGAATCCTTAACCCTTTGGTGGACAGGACAACAGGCCAAACAACGGAGCCACCCAGGCAGGATGTCTTAGGTAAGCTTCTTAAACTCTCTGAGCCTGTTTCTTTGTCTCTAAAAACTGAAGTTAAATTATCTATCCCATAAGGTAAATCATGAAGGCGAATAAGATAAATATAAAAATCATTAGAACACATAGGAAGTACTCAATAAACGTTAGCCATTATTATTTCATTATTGTTATTTATTGTTATTGGAACAGCGACCCAGATCCCCTGCATAACCTGGCCCCCGCTGGCCTCTGTGCTCTCATTCACCCCATCCCCCCAGCCACGCTGTCCTTCCTTCAGTTCTCCAAACGGCCCCCGCCCTGCCCTGCCTCAGTGCCCTTATTTGCTGATTCCTTGACCTGCCTTTCTCTTCCACCCTCCCTTGCTCTCCTTTGCCTCGTAAGATCCCACCCCTCCCTCCTCAGATCGCAGACCAAAGATTTTATCTTAGCGAACTCTTTCCTGTCTCAGGCATCACAGTTTGCCAGTGGCACATTCATCTGTGAGGCTATCTGAAAAATGTTTGCCTTCCTACTTAGTTCAATGAGGGCAGAGCCTATTTTGCCCACCACTCTACCCCAGCACCTACCACGGTGCCTGGCATAGAATAGGTGCTTGATAAATGTGTGTGGCATGAACAAAAGGAGTCTTTCCACTCTGGCCTCCCTTTCCCAAGCTGCTGCCCCA
>NW_005319190.1:0-1131 GCF_000412655.1 Myotis brandtii
TGCCCTTCTGCTGATTTTGCCATGTCAATGGTTTCCTTTCCTCTGATCTGTCTGGAGTTGTGTCTTGAACCCCTCAAGACTGTTTCTCAGTTTGACTGTTTCTGGACCCTGAGAAGATCCTACTTTCAATCAGAACCTTAGCAGGCTAGCCCCCGTATTTGTAGACCCTCCACATTGCTATCAGCAAAAGATCCAGTCTGACCCTTGTGCTTTGCACAATACTACGGAAAAATGACACAGCAGAGGAACTTATGTCCAAATCTTAAATCCTGGTGCCTGTGAATGCAACCTTACTTGGAAATAGAGTCTTTGTGGATGTAGTTTAGTTAAAATCTCAAGATGAGATCATCCTTGACTTAGGGTGGGCACTAAATCCAATGACTGGATCAGAGAAAGGAGAGGGGGATTTTATATTCAGTGGCACTGAGGAGAAGGCCATGAGAAGACAGAGACAAAGATTGGAGTTATGCACCTACAAGTCAAGGAGTATCAGTGATTTTTGGCATCCATAAGAAGTTGGGAGATTGGCATAGAATGGATTCTCCCTCAGACTTCAGAAAGAACCTCCCCCACTGACACCTCAATTTCAGACTTCTGGTCTCCAGATCTGTGAGAGAATAGATTTCTATTGTAAGCCACAAAATTTGTGCTAATTTGTTATGGCAGCCCTAGGATACTAACACATACATCAAATGATTTGTATGCATCAGAATGGACTCTTCTGATCATGAATCACAGCTCTCACCTTACACCCTGGAATCAGTCATCCCTTGGATACTCCTTAGGTCAATGGGCAGACACCACCTCAGTCAACTTTCAGAACAAACCTGGAGAAGGGGACCAAGCAGGCCCTGAAAGTGAACTTGAGGTGATTTAGGCAAGCAAGTTCAGGAGTTCTGAGTATGCATGTATACTAGTAGAGTGTACAAGGATGGAGGTCCTTGTTGGTACCTCCCTTTGGCCTTGAGGAGTCCTTTCCCCATGGGTAGCTGGAGGAGTGTTAGAGTAGAACCTACTAAGAGTCCCCCTGCCCCCTTATTTTTAGCTCTAAGGGTACAACTGCTAATGGTCTTTTTCTTTTTTTGTGTGTGATTTCACGCATTTTATTTATTTATTTATTTATTTATTTAT
>NW_005319191.1:0-1131 GCF_000412655.1 Myotis brandtii
TACCATGTTTCTCTATTATTAGATAGGATTCTTATAACACCTAGTACTTTCTCTTCATTTAACTTATTACAATTATAATTCTGTCTGATGTTCTTGGATTTCTCCAGGTTCGCCTCATTCTAGAAACCACTCAGTCTATGCACAGTTATTAGTCGATATCTTTTAAGGTAATGTGACACCTCTTACTCAAGAGGGCCCATTCATTGTCAATGTTAAGAGAGGATCACACTAATGTAGAAACTGGTTCCAAGAGTTAGGTGTGGTGAGGGACAGCAACTAAAATATCAAATGAGCTCAGTGGAGGCAGGTAGTTGTACTTGGGAACATCTGCAACCCCACTGGTGCTTCATGCAGGTACTGTTTTGTGGCAGTGAATTCAAGCTGTGATCTAAACTACCAGCTGTGTGCTCTCTCAGACCTTGAGGCTGCAGAGGTGGGAATTTTAGGGGCCTTTGCAGAAGAGGTTAGGAGGTCATAGAAGCCAGGAGGTCAAACTCATATCAAAATGTGCAATTGTGGCAGCTACTTCCCCTCATTTTCTTGGGGCATCTGAAGAGAGATGCCCTGGAGGCAGAGCTTGCCCCTGAGCTGGGGCACTTCAGGACAACCATGCTACATGGATTGCCGCGGGCTCCCTCTTCTGCCAGCAGCCAGTAATCCATAACAGCTAGATATTGCAGAAACAGGTTTTTTTGTTTTGTTTTGTTTTTCCTGTCAATTCTAAAGTGAGTATGCTGGTTTAACAGAATGAGACTCTAGTCATAAACAATACATGAGAATGGGAACATTGGGAGCATTTAGAGGAAATGAGATGGTTCATCCCACCTCCAACTGGCTACTTTGTGCCAGTGCCACCTCCATCCTCTTCATCAAGACAAAAGAGGATACAACAAAGCAGGATACAGATGGTTTCCTCTCCTGTGACAACAGGCACTTGAAAGAAGCACAGGCAGTCCTTGTTCCAGGACAATTCTAAAACCAACTCCTCCACCTGGCCGCCCGAGCCTATTGTTTGCCCAGGAGGAAGATTTTAAAGCCCAGAATCAAGTTGATGGGCAGAACATTGAGACACAGTGTTAAAACACAGAAGCCAGGAGGTCAAACCCATATCTAGTGTGCATAACTAGATTT
>NW_005319192.1:0-1131 GCF_000412655.1 Myotis brandtii
AAATATTGGATGAGTTATATTTATAAAGAGCCCAGGACAGGGCCTGAATACAAGGCCCGGCACATAGAAGGAATTGTATGAATCATACATACAAAAATCTTGCCTGTATCATTCCAACTTTTCTTCTTTTTGTTGTAAATATGCCTTGTATGTGTACAAGGCCAGACAGACAATTAATTATACAGGTGAATCACAATAGTGGCCTAGTCATGTATGGAAATATTTCTCTATCATGTTTAGGTGTTTGTAGTAAAGTAATACATTTCACAAAGTACCCAAAACTTAGCTCAATGTAATTTTGCAATTTTATTTTCTTTGCCTTGTATTGATATATTTTATGGACCTATTATTGATATGTTTTCCCATATTCTTTTCCATACCCTTTTATACTTCCAAAAATCTGTAATTTTAGCTCTTTAAAGAACTTTTTCTGCTTCCAAGCTGAGTGTTTGCATTCTCTGATTTTAGAGGTAAAATTTTTAACTCCAGCTCTGTTTATTTTCCCATCTCATATCTGATTAATTACAGAGCCTCATGAGTTAAACACACACAGCCCTATAATATGTGCAGGCACAGTGTGCACAGAGGGTAGTGGTGTGAGGTGTTGTGAAAACATGGGCGTAAGACAAGCCTGGGGGAAATGGGGTGAGTTACCTTATATTCGTACTTGCTGTGGAGAAGGTAAATGCTCACTAATCGTACATGCAGGTAGGTGCTTCTCTAATGCTGACATGTAACCCAGTACCTCAAATAGATCAAGCATCGCCAGGACGAAAACCAAGGGTGCAGCATGTTGGTAGAGAGAGCATGTGCATTTCCATCATCTGGGAGCAGCAGGGGCTCCTGGCAGGAAGTGGCCTACTTCCTGCAGTGCTGACTCACAGACTCATCACCAGTGGCCCCGAGACATCATCCCACAGTGTGCCCACGGCCCACTTGCCTCTCTGCAAAGGCAGGAAGACTCAGACTGCCACGTGCTTCCCATCCCATATGGTTCCATACACCCACTATTCTGACTTCCTCTCCTGCCCCTCTCCTTCCCCTCCCCCCACACTGGTTCCTAAAGGTCTTATCAAGGAAATGCAGCTGACCTCCAATTCTTCGTTAAATATTTCATTCACTTTTTTTTTT
>NW_005319193.1:0-1131 GCF_000412655.1 Myotis brandtii
AACAACAGGTCCCACCAGCTGTACATTTTGAAAAATACAACTTTATTAAACCAATCAGTCAATAAAATGAAGAGATGAGATGTCTGACCGTCTGTGTGGCAGCTGGTAATGTTCACTGAGATACCCTAATAGCTAATGTGGATCCGTGGATGAGATAAAACATAGTTGTTCATAAGAACCTGGGGGTTGCTGGTGGGACTGAAACCAGCCATGGTTAGCCCTCACGAAGGAGGGGATTCTTGAACAGTGCTTGAAAGGAAAGCCTGGGGCTTGCGGCATGAAGGCTGATAGAAGAAATGAAATGAAATTCACATTTGTGGGCTCCTGCTGAGGGCCAGCCCCAAGCTCAGAGCCAAGGATGCAAAGAAAGGTTCCTGAAACAACTGGTAGTGAAGAGCACGCAGTGGAATTTGATTCCCAGCTCCACTTCATTGTCCCATCAACCCTGTAGGTAAGTGCTACCGTCCTCCTCCTGCCCTCCTTTTTTTCAGAAGAGGAAACACGGAGGTTCAGTAACCTGCCCGAGACCCTACAGCTGAGGCCAGAGTCAGGCTGCCACCCAGGCCTGCCAGAGTCTAAAGCCTTTGTTTTCACATACATTTTGTTTACCCACATCATTGAAGAAAGCTCTTCAGTGAAGCGTACTCTTCCTTCCAGGGCCAGACAATAAGGAGACATCTGGTGTCATCAAAATACATGAAAGGCTTTTTGTTTGTTGTTTTAAAGCTAATCCACAGCTCAAAGGTCTTCCTCCTCCAGGGGGGAGCAGATCTTTCCCAGTAACTTGCCAGCAGAGTCAAGTAGGTCACAGGGATGTGCAGACAGCGAGATGAGTGCATTTAACTCAACTTCCTTGGTGTGTTTTCTACCCCTCAGTCCCCTGCAATGGTCCTCCTGTCAGGTGCTCAGCCCTCGGGTCGTCCACTATAGATTCACCGTTTCTCCCCTAACCCCCTGGAAGCCACAGCCGGGCTCGCTTCCCCCACAGCTCCTGTTTCAGGGCTGCAGTCAGTTGGCCTCTACTCCAGGCAGGGGTCAGGCCCTCAGCACCTTTCTGGAGCCCCCTTCAACCTCTCCCACTCCCGCCCCAGGCCTTCACCACACTATTGTCCTTGTCCATGGGTTATGCAT
>NW_005319194.1:0-1131 GCF_000412655.1 Myotis brandtii
CTTCATTCCTTTTTATGGCTGAATAATATTTCATTGTGCGGATAGATCACGTTTTGTCTATTTATTCACCAGTGATGAAATTTTGGATTGTTTCCATTGTTCAACTTTTGGCCCTTAGGAATAATGCTACTGTGAACTTTTGTGCTGACATAGTTTTGCATTTTCTTGAGTGTATACCTAGGATTGGAATTGCTGGTTCAGATGGTAATTGTTTAACTTTCTAGGGAAGTGCTAAACTGTTTTCCAAAATAGCTGCACCATTTTATATTCCTACCAACAGTATTTAAGGGTTCTGATTTCTTCACATCATTGCCAGTGCTTGTTAGTACCTGAATTTTTATCGTAGCCCTTTCACTGGGTGAAGTTGTATCTCATTATTATTTTGATTTGCATTTCCCTGATGACTAATGACGGTAAGGTTTTCTTGTGTGTGTTTTTTATGTCTGCAGCAGATATTTAACCCCACCCATTTTCTACCTGCTACACATGTGTGTGTCTAGGTGTGAGATGACCAACCTTCCTGCTTGAACATTCCTGGAACTCTTACATGCTTTTATTAATAGTAGTGCCTGGGGGTTTATCAGAATGGAGAGGTGTCTGTGTGTATACAACATTCTTATGGACCCTGCCCTTCTACTGAGAATCTTAATCGTAGGTCCTCTTTTTAATTCTAGTCTACTGACAAAAGAAAAATCTTACTAATGCTGGCTTATTAATATTAGATTATGTATGCTTTCCTTTGTCATACCCTCTGCAAAAAAAATAAAAATAAGTAAATGACAGAGGGTAAGGAAAGCATAAATAATCTAAGGTTATTTGACTATTACTGTGATTTGAAATTTTATGACATTGATTATCCTAGGCAGTGTGTTTGTGGCAATCCTTACAACTTCATTCTTTTTATACATCAGTTTCATTCTTGAAAAGTTGTGCATAATTGTGAAACCACGTACATTGACTGTGCCTTTCTTGCTGACTTCCTTTATGGCCGTATTTGTCCGTGGGCAGTACTGCAGCTCCAAGTTTATAACAAGTGCAGAAGCCTTTGGAGGTGCTTGTCTAGTGAGGAGTGAGAATTTGTCATTTCATTCTTCATTGTTGATAAGTCAGACCTCCAGTGCAGTACATGGA
>NW_005319195.1:0-1131 GCF_000412655.1 Myotis brandtii
AAACTATTGCAATAGAGGAGAGAGACTGAAATAAAAAGTGAAAGGATTGTTAAACGCTGGGGTGAGCTAGGGATGTACTGGAGGACATTAGGGGGAAGTCCCTCAGCGCGATCAGGCTATCTATGTTTGCTAATATAGTTAGGCTCCTACCCTCCCACAGAGATAGGGAGATAGTGGCATTATCTCCTTTGATGTTTATATTTCAAGGTGATGACTCCCAGGTTCTTGAGAAAGAGATTTCTTGGTTGTAAAACTAATAAGAGACTGGGAGGAGATTTATCTACATTTCAAAAGGATAGAGAAAGAATTTGCAATGATAAGTTTTCTAAAGTAGATATTTTATGAAAACGGGGTTCAAGAATATCTATATAGTCAGGAAGAAACCTATCTATAGTTTAGTCAAGCTGAGGGGGTAAGGTCAGTCATATTGATCACCTCGGACCTGGGAGAGGGTTTGAGTGAGAACAAGAGTCACTGCTAATGGGTAGGAATGAAGCTTTGTTTTGGAGTGAGGAAATGGTCTGGAACTGGTTGTGATAACTGTTGCCCACCTCTGTGAATATATTAGAAACCACTGAACGGTACACATTAAATGAGTAAATTGTGTTAATTATATCTCAATAAAACTATTTTAAAAATAGTAGCTTGTATAATTATTTGGGTGTATAGTCCTACTTATTACTAGTGTTTCTTTACAAAATTACTATGAGAGAGAACAAAAGGGCATGTACTTGCAGTTGATTATAATTTTTGTCGATAACATATCTGTCTTTGCTTCTTAAGAAATTTTACAGGGTTCTCACTACTTGACTCCAGACGCAGTTCAGTGTTTGTTGAGCATCTTTTGGTCTTCCTTTATACTGCGAGTGCCAACCAGAACAGCCTGCCTGTCAACATTGTTGCTTCATGATCATCTTATTGGATTTGCAGAACAAATTAGTACCCATATCCCATGTGACATATGCACTCAGACAAATGATATATCCTGTAACCAAGACTTGCGTCCAAAATCCTTGCATGACCTCCAACTCTAATTCATTCAACATGTACATATGAGGACCTTAAAAATTCCAATTCCTTTTTAGCACAGATTTGATTAAAGGTCAGACCTGAATAACGAGGATTGTTTTT
>NW_005319196.1:0-1131 GCF_000412655.1 Myotis brandtii
TGCACAAATTTCGTGCATCGGGCCTCTAGTAATACAAGAAAATTTCCAGAACTGAAGGACAAATAATTGTAGATTAAGAGAATTTACAGAGTGCTCGGCACAATGAATGGTAAAATACCCATACCAAAGATGTACCATTGTGAACTTTCAGAATGCCAAAACCAAAGAGAGGATTCTTAAAGTTTCCAGAATAAAAAGACAATTCAATACAAAAATTTGGGTATAAGATAGAAATACACTTTAATAGCAACGCTGGCAGCTAGAATAGAATAGAGCAATATCCTCAGAATTCTAAGGTTAAATAATTTTCAACTGACAATTCTATACCCAGCCAATGAATCAATCAAGTTAAGAGTAGACTAAAGATGTTTGGGGGCAGTAAAGATCTCCTGACTCTTGGCAAGCTCAAAACATGAGCAAACACAGGAAATAGAACAGTGCCAGGTTAGTAGGGAAATACTGAGAAATCTGGTAGGGCTGAATCATGGAAGGCCCAGAGGGTACAGTGAGTGCACAGGAACCTTGGAAGCAGCCCACAAAAGGCTCTTTATGTAACACAATCCTATCTGGTAGGCAACAGGGAGCCCTTATAGATTTGACAAGAGACTAAAAAGCAACGCAAATGTGCAGCCCAATTAGTCAGTATCACACTCATTTCACTGAGGAAAGCATAATGTTTAGCTTGGAATAGATATGTGTATGTGTGTGGGGTGAGAAAGGGGGATTAAACAATAGCAGAAGAAACCCCTAAGACCCAGAAAATACGGCATTAAAACGAGGATGCTGAGATACTCACAGAGGTAGACAGGAGCCAGCCTGGCAAGCCTTGACATGGCATCGGCAGCTTCATTCTGTCCCCAGTCTCGCAGCAAAATGTAAAAAATATTGTTCTTGGACCCTGATCCCAGTGTTCCTTTGTCCATGCTGCCACTCATCAGCTCACTGTTCTGGATAGTGACATCTGCAAGGATAACAGTGACTATGCATTTAAACAGACAATTAATACACCTTTTTTCATTCCAAAAAGCATTGGAGGTAGTTGAGAAAACTTGTTTCCATATTTAAAGTTAAAGCAGAGCAAATGGAAATTCTCCTCAAAAAGAGGAATCTAGCATCTTTTAAGAAGCATTA
>NW_005319197.1:0-1131 GCF_000412655.1 Myotis brandtii
TGACGGAAACCATGTCACCGTGCACCTTAGACGCGCAGGCTTTGGACCACTGAGCCCTCGATGACCTTTGTCATGACGAGGAGCGGGGAGGGCAGGGCCATTCTGGAAACACGTCCCCTCCTAGGAACGGAACATGTTTCAGGTCGGGTGCCTTCCAAACACAGGCCACCAGGGGTCTAACCAGTCGCCTACGTTTTCCACCGGTTTGAGTATTTAGCTTTAAGCACAAAGTAATTTCAGTTTATTGGTAAAACACAACCAAATAACTTAGACCCAGTTAATGACCGTCTGCGATGGTTACATTACCAGGAGCCTGGGGGGGTCGGATAGAAAGCGCTCGGGTTTCGCAGCGCCTCCTCTCATCCCACTGCCAACCGTCTGCTCCTTGGGAAGCCCACGTGGGCCTCCGGGAGAACAGAGACCCCGAGGCAGCTCCCGTGGACCGAGTGTCCTTTCTCTGGAGAACAGTAGGTCCCACCACTGGAGCCTCTGCTCCAGGACGGAGAGGGGAGACTCGAGCTGAGTAGAGAGATGCGCTGGACGCAGTGTCACCTGCAGCTCCATCTCCACCAACTGCGCCTGCCTTTCGGGGCATGGCCAGCCCTGACGGCCGACGGGCAGATGCTCGACTGCCGTCCTCTTGGCGTGGGCTCATTGGTGAGAGTCTTTCCTTCAAGGCCCCTGAGGCTCATTGTCTTTAAGTCAGTAAAGACCTGGCTCGGGCGTCTGTTTCACCTGCTGCAGGACGAACCCCCAGCCAACACTTTTATTGCTGCATAAATGAATGAGTGCAAGTTACTGTACAACGTTCTCAAAACTCTATAACCGCACACACTGGGGAAAAGCGTCACGGAACATGTTTCAGATCGGGTGCCTTCCAAACACAACCTGGATGTTGTTGGATATAGTCGTTAAAATAGCTTGACAAGATATGAAGCTTCATTTGATGTGCTACTGTTTATTTTATCACTGGGACAAAATAGCTGTGTCTCAGTAACATTAGAGAAGTTATGAATCCACTGTTGGTATATACAGGGTGTCTCAAAAATGTTTGCACACTTTAACAGCTGATCGCTCAATTTTGAAAGTGAGATGTATCTGCCCTGGCTGGTTTGACTCAGTGGATAGAGC
>NW_005319198.1:0-1131 GCF_000412655.1 Myotis brandtii
AAGATGACAACATATCAAGAAACTGTGGTCTCCAAAGAAAGAGGTTTTAGTGATAAAGACAGTTGGCTGTGTTCTTAACAAAATCAGTTCCTCTTCTTTTTGTCCCGGGGTACACAGCACAACCACATTTGCCAGCCTTCTTTGTAGCCATTGTCTGAGATCCAGCCAACAAAACGAGAACAGGATTGATATGTACCAGACTTGTCACCTGCAAACCCGCTTAGAGGCAACCTTCCACTGCTTGTCTCAACAGCCCACTGGCCGAAAAGGACTCAGAGGTCCAGAGAGGAGGACAGGGCCCCAGGATGAAAAAAGCCTGGGTTCCCAAAGGACCGTTCAGAAGGCCACCTGCAAACCATGAATATTCTTAATAGACTCGTAAGAGCAAGAAATACACTTTTATTGTGTTAACCAACTAAGGTTTGGAACTTCGTTACGGCAGCTAGCATTATTTACCTTTACTAATATATCGGTTAAGGTAAAAAATGGAAATAATACTTGAAGCGAATGTTTGCAGAACCCTTAAAACATCTATCCAGAGGCCACAATTTGAAAACAAGAGCCTTGATTCAAACTTCTATAGAGAGACATACCTTCCTTCATGCAAGGCAAAGAGAACCCTCTCTCAAAGCTACCAAAAAGTCAGCAGGGCTTTTCGTAACTGGTGTGAACACTGCTCTGAGCAAGGTAATTTCCATTTTTATACAGTACTGTGAGAAGGTTAAGGTTCTGTTCCCTCCTACCCCAAACCATTATCACCCTGGCTCACCCACTCTTCATAAATCACAGGAAACTCACATGCTGCATCCACAGTTGGTTCAGGGTATAAAGTAGAGCAGGGCATAGTCTTTCTTCCAATAAATCTCTACAATGGAGGTAAAGGGGAGGTGTAGTAGGGGGACATCTTCTCCACCAATCTGTTCACAGTGAATTAGCCACAGTAAGAAGGGAAGCTGTGGAGAGCAGGAAGACCAGCAAAGTCAGCATTGGAGATCCAAACTCAATTCCCACACTCACTACTATTTTGGGGCGCTATTTTTTTATTTACTACATATGTTATAAACATATATGATACATGCTACAAAAAACATTTTTTTCAAAATTTAACTGTCAAGAAAGTGTACAGTGTTA
>NW_005319199.1:0-1131 GCF_000412655.1 Myotis brandtii
CATTTAAATAGAATCATATAGTGTGTACATAATCTTCACTGTCTTTTTTATTTAGCTTGATGATTTAAAATTCATCCATGTTCTTTTGCATATCATTAGTTATTTTCTTTTTATTTCCACTTTTACTCATTCTCCAGTTGATGAACATGTAGCATGTTTCCAGTTTTGTCTTATAGTGAATAAAGCTCCTATAAACATCAAAGGGCAAGTCTTTGTAGGGGCATAAGCCCTCTGGGGCAATATGTAGGAGTGGAATTAGGAGGTTGTGTGAGTGTAGATTTAATTTGATAAGAAAGTGTCACCCTGTTTTTCAAATTGCATACCTTTTTGAATTTCCTCCAGCAATGTATGAGTTCTAGTTGCTCTATATCCTCACCAGCACTTGTCAGTCCTTTTAAATTTTAACCATTCCAGTGGGTGCATTTTCATATTGACTAGTGATATTGGTGATTTCTAATGTGCTTATTTGCTATTTATATATCATATTTGAAAAATTTCTATTAAAATATTTTCCAATATTTTGTAGGATAATTTGTCTTATTATTATGAGTTATTTGCATCTTTCTGCATACCAGCCCTTTATGAAAAATACCTTACTTTTGGTATTTTGTTATTATTACATTTTATGATTAGGGCCTTTAGTGCTACCTAACACATCTTTACTAACCCCAAGGTCACAAAGGTTTTATTCTGTTTTCTTCTAGAAATTTTATAGTTTTAGGAATTCATTTAGATTTATGACCAATCTATTTCTAGTTAATATATTATGTGTATATGGTAAAAATTTGTGGCTCATTATTTGCATTTGGATATTCAACTGTTCTAGCACCATTTACTGAATTCAGTCCCTATATTATTCTAAGATGTCCAAAATCAAAAATCTTCTCCTAAGTGTGGCTTTGATAGAAAAATGAATAGAAGAAATGACAATAATATTAAAAAGTATTTTTAAAAAAACTGCTGTAGGGGAGGGATCCCAGACACAATGTGTATGATATAGTTCTAATTTAATATGATTATATTTCCAAACAGAAACAATCAGTTGTATGTTTTACTTTTATGACTTCTCATTTAAATGAATAAAAATGAAAAGTAAATTCCTTTGTTACTGTAGATCTCTGAATAATTAGT
>NW_005319200.1:0-1131 GCF_000412655.1 Myotis brandtii
TCTCTGAAATCAATAAAAATATATTTAAAAGAATAAATAAAATAACACCTGGTGATTGAATAGTTAACTATGGAACTTATTATTGACAAAATATTCTTATCTCTAGACACAAAGGTGTTTATATGAAAACTGCATTCTTTATGGCAAACCAGAATCTTATTTTGCTGTGACCAAATGTAATGGACATGTGCTGTTTCTGCCTGCCTAGCACATATTCCTTCCTGTATATTAGCAGAGGCTGCATTTCCGGGAGGCCCCACCCTCCCCATCCCCTTGGTGCTTGTGGTTCTGGGAGGACCCTCACCCTCCCACTTGAAGGGGCAGCCCATGACTCAGACCCAGCCAGACATCAGAGGCTTCCCTCTGGGCCTCAGAGATGAGCTCAAACGGGGTGTGATCCAGCCAGACCAAGGCGATGCAACTCAAAAACTCCGACGGGACTGGAACCAGGAAGCTCTTTTTCGTGCACTGACCCCAAGAGGAGGTCAGCCTGGAGCTCCTGGCTCAGCCCTAGACCAGCCCGACAGGGAGGGAGCCAGAGATGCATCTAGTGACACCATTTGAGCAATGCCTGGACCCTGCCTCCTGAAGAGAAGAATTCTTTATTATTCAGGAAAGAATCCCTTTCCCCTTAAATTCTATTTGAATCAGGTTTATGTCTCTTGCAACTAATATAATTCTACCTAATTCATAACACTTCCATGCATACTCTTCTTCCTTAATGAATCTAATTCAGGTGAAGCTTGTATTTTCATTCATTTACTAAATATGTGCTGAGTACTTATGACACAACCAATAAAATGGATAAAAAATATTTTATTAGGTATAATCCATGCCCTCAAACAAAAATGTGCAGGAAATTGTGTAGAAATTGGCTGACTTCTTCAGGAGAAAAAGAGAAAGTCTGATATTTCTTTTGCCTTTCCCGTGAGTAGAATGTGACGCCCTCCCTCACGGAGAGCAAGGAGCTAAGGGGGCTCTGGAGCACCGTGCTCGGGAGCATGGGTGTGCGCCGGAGGACCTGCTTTAGAGTCTGGTCTGTCTCTTGCTCACTGTAAGACCCAACCACTACTTACACCCTCTCTTAGTGTTGACTTTCCTGTCTGCGAAGTTAACAAAAACATATCTAGA
>NW_005319201.1:0-1131 GCF_000412655.1 Myotis brandtii
TGAGCCAAACCGGTTAGGGCTAACCTTTTTTTTTTTTTTTTCCTGCCATTCTATCAACTTTCTCTTCTATTTATATTTTTATTTTTATATCTTTATAAAAGTGACTTTTTTTGGAGGAGAGTAATTGTAAAGATTATAAAATAAGTGTCTAAGTAACCAAAGAGATAACTGCATGACAGACTGATGATGTCAACATTAGTAAAATGAGGTTCAAATAAATTCACTTATTAGAACATAATTCATTTTTGAATCTGTTATGTTTTTCCCTGGGGTATTGAACCTATTTATTGGTTATATTTCCAGTATTTCTTTAACACATTTGTAGTATTGCATTGTTAGTTGAGGTTTACTACGAGTTTCCCAGAGTGTAAGCTATGATTGTTTTAATAAGAGGACATAGCCCACTAAGGCCAGGGTTTGCTCTTTGCAAGGAAACTTGGGAGAATACATCATAAATCTAAGTGACTCTGTTTCCTGTTATACATCTGGAATGCCGTATTTATTGTTGTATAAAAAACTCAAAAAAAAGTTGGAAGCACTATTCATAGTCGATTATTTATACTTGTTCAAGTATACTGCATTTCATTAGCAGAGGGGAAAACTGTCAAAAAATAAGAAGGGGAGTGGCTTTCTGTTGTTGTTAAATGTCATCTAGTTCACCACAGTGTCAGTAAAATATTTCTCATATATTTCTGCAATCTTGTTGATTCTTTTAAACAAATATTGAGTCAGCAGAGGGAAATCATTTCCATATTTCACGCAGAAAATACATATGTTCTCTATCAAGAATTGGGGGAGGTTTTCTAATGTGTTTTAATTGAGGAGATAAATTTACTAGCGTGTTTAATGTTTCTCTGCACTGTAACTTGTTTTTAATTACACATGAATACCATATGTAGTTCATTGGCACTCTTTATTAATTCTTGAAAGTAAATTTACTCACCACTCATGTCATTTGTATCATGGGGTGTGTGTTCCTTGTTAAGTGAGTCACTTCTAACTTCTAAATCCTTCTAATTTCTAAATAATTAGCTAATTAATGGCATGACCTTAGGGTTCTTATGCCAGGATAACACTTACTGCCTTGAAGACAGCGGGATTTGCTTTTATTTTGAATCACAATGTTGAGTG
>NW_005319202.1:0-1131 GCF_000412655.1 Myotis brandtii
GGGTAAACTATGGTTGTGGATAAAGACCATGACATGGTTTTCAAATAGGTCATAATATTTTCCCCATTATGTACTTGACTGTGTTCCAAACCTGTGGTCAGTTATTGACATTTTCTAGAAAAAAAAGGTATGATGTCTAATCTAATTCAGGTTTCACCAAAGATGTATGTGCATATGGTCCATTCTGCTCACAGTTTCACAGCCCACCGCCTTTCTGCTATGCTCAGTCCTCATATTAGAAGTTATTTATGTTCCCGACACATCATATATTATCCACTATGACCATATAACTGTGCATAATCCCTCTTTCTTGGCTCTCTACACTTTCATCATTCATCTAATACCCTCCACTTTTTCTAAACCAAATAGTGAATGTAACTTTCTTACGGATAATTTTCTGCCATCAAATGTGAATGAGTATTTCATAACTAAGAATTATGGAAAATATTCAACTGACATTATGAAATAGAGCTGGGAAAATTGTCAGTTCTTAGTGTATCTTTCTACTCTATCATGAGATCAAATTCCTGTTGAAACCTTTTAACGTATAATAGTAGGGAGCTGTTGTCATGTAGTAGTCAACACTCCGATAGAACACATATGCCTTATTGCTACTTGACTTTTGTTTTAATCTTACAAAATATAAGTAACTGCAATAGAAAAATATTAGAGATTGGAAGAGATAAATTTTATTCAGCACCTACAATGTGCCAGATTATATTATTGTAATAAAATAGTGGATTGGAAATTATTACGAATAAAAGAAATGGTCTACCATTTGTTAGGTTCTATTGCATTTCCTAAAATAATTAATCCAGTTTCCTTTTCTCCATTCCAAAATCCTCAGACAGGAATTGATGATTTCAAAGAAAATATGTAGTGTTTTTTATTCTTTTTTTTTTTGGAATATGCTTCTGCTTTTAATGTAGAATTTCTTATATCTCCTAGCATTGCTTTTTTTTTCACATTTGAGAATTCCCCATAGTATTCTGTCTCCTTTTTTTATACTAGATATTCAGTGTGAGTTTATTCACCAGATATTACTCATAGTTTTTAGAAATATTACCATTTGATATCAAGCCCCTCACTTTCACTGATTGGCTTTTTTCCTTCAGTTTGATGTCTTATTTT
>NW_005319203.1:0-1131 GCF_000412655.1 Myotis brandtii
CAAGTGTGAAGATGCAGATGAAAGTACAAATCTTAAAAACAATCACATATGTAAGGAGCCATATGATATATATAAAATTAGGGATGACAGAGCCAATGGAATGGCTCTGCTTACTCAGGGAAGTTGAGTAGAATAAGAGAGGGGAGTAGAGGGGAGGAGAGAGAAAGAGAGGGGAAGAAAGGGGAGGGGAGGAAGCCTACGGAGGAATCCTGAGGAACACCAACATTTTAGGGATTGGCAGAAGAGTAAGTAACATGCCAGAGACTGAAGAAAGAAGCACCAGAGAGAAGTAGTAGGAAAGCCAGGTAGCATGGCATCCCCAAATCCAGGGAAGAGTCTTCTCAAGAAGGAAAGTCTAGTGAGAATTGCGGAATTCTCACTAGTCGGGTAAGGACTGTCTATTGAATTTATCAAAAAAGAGGTCACTGACCCTGGCAAGAGAAATTTCAATAAACTTGGAGGAGTAGAAGTCATACTGCAGGAGGTTGAAGAGTGAGTGAGAGATAAGAAGGCAGCAAGTACCAGGAACTATTTTTCCAGGTGTTTGTGGGGTTTGGGGTACCTAGTCCGTATACAAGCACCCACTGAATGATTAACAAATACTTATGAAATGTTATATTGTGTTTCAATTCAAGTTATTACATGTGTATTATATTGTTTGTATTTTTAACACATAAAGCAGATGAAAAACCTCAAAAGAAAAGATAGATTGGTTGATCATAACACTGGATAAATTCAGTTTTAAAATAAGCCATCGCCTTTCCAATGTTCACACAGGCTATAGAAGTAGAAGAGGGGAAGAAAGAGGAAGGAGGAACTGAAAAGGCTTACTTCCTCCTCTCTTTAGTCAAATATTTGGCTCTCCTCCCCTCTCTGCTGAGTTGAAGGTAGGGGATAAATGAGACTAAATGCCCTAAGAGTCCCATTCCAGTCTGGAATCTAGATGCATTGATTGAAGTCTTAAGGCAGGGCCTGGGAGTTTTAACTCAATGGCATCACATCCTGAGGGGTCTCCAGTCTTGTTCTCAGATACCATGAAAGGAAGCAAGGGTTCCCCAGTCTGTGTGGCTCAGTAGTTAAATGTTGACCTATAAACCTGGAGGTCACAGTTCAATTCCTATCAGGGCATAT
>NW_005319204.1:0-1131 GCF_000412655.1 Myotis brandtii
GCCTCAGAATAATATAAAATCACTTATTCCACCAGCCATTAATAGTAAAAGAGAAGCATAACTACTCCTTTCAGGGCCAGAAGTAGTCTCATGATTTTAGTTCTTCTTTATTCACTCATCCAATAAAGTTATTGAACATCTATTTTGTGCCAATTATAAGCTGGAAATATAGTAAATAAAGGTATGGAACTTACTTTCATGAATCAAGTATGCTCTTAGTTCACAAACCTAACTAGTGACTTCTCTTCCCCAAATGCAAGGCCCTATGGACATCCCTGCCTCCTCTGCTTGGGAAGGAGGTTTGGGGAAGGTCTGCTGAGTTCTCCTGTACTGACAGCAGTGTTGGAGGCTCCATGGTGGTCTGCAAGATTGACCCAGTGCTCTGTGTTATAGGAAACTCATAGAAAGAAGGGTCTCCACCAGCCACACTTGGCACAAATGGCCCTAACTCTTGAGTGTTAGCCATGGTGAGAAGAGTAATGTGTGGAGAATAAATAGACATCATGACTTTTAAAAAATGTGTTTCAGTATCCAATTGGTTCTAGAGAAGGCCAAATGATATGCGTTCTCATTGGGCTCACCTTTTTTATGGGTATTCAGGAATATCTTTGCAGAACATTGCAAAAAGCACTGAGGACAAGCTCAGATAATTCTGACTTCAGGGAGAGAGTGGAGAAGAGGAAATATTGGTAGAGCTGCCTGGAATTACCATGGGGATAAGCTTCTCAGAAAAACATATTTGAAGGAGGATATACCCAAAGAATTATCCCTTTTTTATAGTATTTCTGTGACTAAAATAATAGCACAGTGATAATAAAGTGAATGTACTTCCCCACCAATTCTACTTCCTCCTCTCTGCCCTTGCTTATTCTTTCTCTATTCTTTTTCAGACTGATAGGCATTTTGTCTCTTTGAGGAACTTTCCTGGCTTCAGTCACAACTTTTTTTCTGTTAAATAAGATTCTCCTTTATTTATAGAATATTGGTTTTATGGAGTTTATATTATTATTTTACTGGCAGCACTAAAACCCTTACTCTTCCCAGTAAAGGAAAAAGGCAAAGGAGAGGAGTTAGGAAGCAGCTGCCTTGAAAATAAAAACAGAAATCATTTTCTAGGATATCAAAAGACAA
>NW_005319205.1:0-1131 GCF_000412655.1 Myotis brandtii
CACTTGAGTTATAACATCAGTGACACTGAGATAAAATTTCTTATCAGTAAGATAAGGGAAAAAAATAAAAATTTGGTAATATTTGTTGGTGAGGCTGTGGGAAATAGCCATTGTTGTATATTGGTTACAGGAATATAAAATAGCAAAAATTTATATGAGGGGTAATTAGGCCATATTTTCTCCTAACAAAAGTATATTTACCTCAAGGCCAAGAAATATCAGCACTATAAACTTTTTCAGGAATAAATTGGCAAAAAAAATATAAAGGGCTATTTCATAAAGTAATATAATTAATAAACTAAGATACCAAATTACTCCCATTTCTACCAATAAGGGAATTTTAAATTAAGCTCTAGTGTATAAATAAGTTGATTACTATGCACATTGCTAAAAAACAAAACAAAAATTAATAAATAATATTAAAAAAGAGTCAGAGAAAAGGAGTAGGTTACATTGAGGAGAACCATAAAAAGAATGATGGTTAATTTAGTCCAAATAACTAAAGCCAGAGATAAATAATTATGAGAGCATAAATCAATATGAGAGCAATTAGAAATATTAGGAAATTGAGCTAGACATATTTAAAAACTAATGAGTGAAAAGGAAACCATTAGCAAAATTAGAAACTATTTTGAATTGAATGATAATTAAGATACATCTTATCAAACTTCATGGGAAATAGCTATAGCAAAGCATAGATGGAAATGTATAGGCTTTAAGAGCTCATATTAATTATAAAAAGTATATAATTAAGGGTCTATGTTTCTACCTTAAAAAACTAATGAAAAAATAGTAATAGTAATTATAACCAAAATAGGGAAACAGAAGAAAAGAATAAAATTTTGAACAAAATGTTAATAAATTAAAAAAAATGAAATACAGTAAAATCAATGAAAATAAAGTCTGGTTTCTTAAATAGATCAGTAAACTGAGTGTTATCAAGATAAAGAAAGATTAATTATCAAGATCTGAAATAAAAGATATCACTGTAGATTATATAGACATTAAATATTTTAATCAACATTATACTAAGAACTTTGAAACATTGGAAATATTAATTAAAAGAAACAATTAGCAATGCTGACTTAAAAATTAGATTATTGCCCTAACCGGTTTGGCTCAGTGGATAGA
>NW_005319206.1:0-1131 GCF_000412655.1 Myotis brandtii
GTGTGCGTGCGTGCGTGCGTCTGTGTAATGAACCAGATGCCAACATATTTATTTGGACTAAGGAAATATAATTAGCACAGGGTTTGGATACTCAATACATGACAAGGTCACTTACAATCAGAGGCTGCCTTTTGAACAGAATCAGAACAGGCTGATCTTGACCAAGCACTTCTCTCCCTGGGAATTGCATAGGGTCCTTCTAGACATCCTGGCTCTCATGACATTCTTTCTTCTAAGATGCTATTGCTTCAGTCAGGTTTCAGTAAAGGTCCTGCAGGCCTGGGGACAAGTAAGATCTCTTTAAGGCGACTTTGCTTTAGAGCTTAACCTTTTTTCTCTCACTTTCAGGTTCCTATGGGAGCCCTTAATGGCATCTCCTTTACTGCTCTCCGTGTCCACCTTTCCTTTCACCATCACCCTTCACACGTGCTCTATTTGTGTTTCCCAATCTTACTTTATCTCCTTCTGTTTTAATCCTTATTATAGATTTAAACCACCCATTTCCTCGTATTCTATCAAACTTTGAAAGTTTGCTCAAAGCAAACTAAGAATATGTTTCCAAATAACATGATATTTTTCTTTTTTCAGATTGCATAATTTGTTCATTGTAGTAAATTATTAACCAGGTCATGTTTTACCAATACTTTTCTTCTTATTGAGTGTGAGCCTGACTGATAACATTCAGGTGCTTGTGCCCCATTCCAGATTCCTAGAATCAGAACTTCCGGAAGGGATCTAGGAAGCTCTGTGTACATGGAAGACGTATGTAGGTGAATAAAATGGGCAAAGCTCCCATTGGGGTGATGTGAATTAGTAAATCGATCGATCAACCGGTACACCAATAAACTAGTGCAGAGAGTGATACAAGAAAATCAAACAGAGTGATGTTTGGGGGTGGCTGGGCTGCGTGCTACGTTCTATGACACAAAGGAAGTCCTCTCCCAAGGGCACTTTTGGGGCTATCAGAAGGAACGGGTGAAATCAGGAATAGGGAAGAGCTTGAGTCTAATTTGTTTACCTCCACGTCCTGGGTAATCCTTGGGTAATCAGCACTCTCCTTGTACTGCTGGTTCATAAGCAAATCAGTAAATACTGACATATTCTTGGGATTTGAGCAGTATGCTCTTACCA
>NW_005319207.1:0-1131 GCF_000412655.1 Myotis brandtii
CAATTATCATCACTTGGATGAACTAATTGCAATTTGACCTTGTGTTGCTGGTTTTTACTAGACTGAGAGAAATAGATTCCACATTGTACCTGAGAGCAGGGACATTGGTTGATGACTATCTCCGGCTTGGTGAATACCAGGCACACATTACTGAATAAATGGATGGATGAATGAATGAATGGTTGGATAAATTCAACCCAAAAAACACAGTATTAAAACCATGTCCATATAACCACAAGTGTGATCAGAAATAAAACTGGACATTAAGGATCCTTTTGCCTAAATAGAAATCTGGAATAGTCTCATAGGTATTTATTTCTCTTAAGACAAATATTATTAATTTTTTAATCCTTTTGTAGAATACAACTTTCCTTTCCCTTACATGGGAAGAGTAAAAGCACTAGAGTTGACAGTATAAGGCCCTTTTTACATTTACATGTGAATTATGAGATACCACATCCACCAGCCTCTGCAGAAGTAAAGCAGCATTAATATTAATGCTTGGACGGGCCTGCCACATGGCAGTGGGGTGATTTAAAGAGGAGAATTATCAGGGACTGCATCTTAGTAAATAAATCTAAGGCCTAATTTGTTTAGTCTTTCACCCACATTTTAAAAGGGAAATTAATATTCTTTTTAAAAGCAAATCAATACAGCCTCTGAACTGCTGACTTGATCAGTTTAAAATGGAAATGCTTCTCTTGTCCCCAGTAGCCTCCTAGCTAATCTCCCTTTTTCCAGTATCTCCCTATTGCATTCCAGTGTACAGAGCTACAGGGATGCCTTCAAAACATCACTCATGAAGTGTTTCTTTTGCCTCCATATACCTGGTACCACCTGCCTATTGTTGGGGCTCAGACCATGGAAAGGACTGCCTTTGTCATCAATGTGTTTATCATTCAGACAGGGAGAGAAAACTCTTAGATCAGGTGTCCAAAGGATAATAATAACAAATGTATTCTAAGACACTGTGGTAAAATAAAAATAAAAACAATTTTGGACATGTAATTTCTACCCTTGGGAATCTCCCATGATTCTCCCTTAAACACCTCCTCCCCTAGACCCCCAGTGTAGAGGCTTTAGACACTATATATATACATATATACACATATATATATACATATATATATA
>NW_005319208.1:0-1131 GCF_000412655.1 Myotis brandtii
CAGAACCACTAGGTGGGAGAAGGCTCGGTCTTTGTATGACTGAATGGAGCAAATCTACCACCTCCAGAAACCTGTGATCTGAATGAGATATAAACAATATTACATTTAGCCACAGAAGCTTGAAGATTACATTACATTACAGCAATTAGCTTACTTGCACTAATGCTGTGAGTAACTACATTATTCAATATTGAAAAAGGAAGTTTGGGGGAAAAACAACAAATACAATTCATGTCTGCAATAAGGCTACAAAGATTTTCCTACTCTAAGTGTCGAGACTCAATGCCTTAGGAAGGAAAGAGCATTTAGTATTGAATGTGGCTAAATCAAAGTTATAAAGCTCAATAATCCCTATTAAGCTGTCTGGAGGGCCCTTAGGATGCCATTAAATGGAAAGTCTAGGTATGGTAAGATAGTTTGATGTTCTTCTATCCTACAACCAACTCTTCCCTATCCTCCTCCTAGAAAAATGCAATAGGAATTCAGCACATATTTTATAATGAGTAATATTCAGATGAAATAAAAAATAAGATGAAAATTAGTACCTGTTATTTTGAGTTCAAAAATCACAGGTACTTTTTTGGAATAACATATCATTGCTT
This sequence comes from Myotis brandtii, assembly GCF_000412655.1. NCBI lineage: Eukaryota > Metazoa > Chordata > Mammalia > Chiroptera > Vespertilionidae > Myotis > Myotis brandtii. Next base: position 603 of record NW_005319208.1, read on the forward strand.
GTTTACTTTTACTGATCTCTCAAAAGATATTCTGGAAAATATCAACATGATTTGTTTGATCCCTTTTATTAAAATACTGATGAAAAATAAGCAACTTTACTTAATAAAATGTCTCTCTTATGTAAAATCTGACATGCAATAGTCTTTAAAGTACAATCCATAATGCTGAGGAGAAATTCCATCTCAAAGGATTACTCCTTTAGGCCTCAACACACAAGAACAAGACCAATTTAGATATATTATCCATTACTATCTGACACCTTCAATTATATTATTTTAATTGCATTTAGTATATTTCTCTATGGCTCATGCAACTATTATATTTTTTAATTTTTTAAAAATATCAGAATAGTTTTAGATTTACAGAAAACTTGCAGAGCCAGCCAGCATGGCTCAGTGGTTGAGCAGCATGAACCTATGAACCAGGAAGCCACAGTTTGATTCCCAGTCAGGGCACGTGCCTAGTTTGTGGGCTTGGTTCCCAGTGTGAGCCATGTAGGAGGCAGCTGATCAATGATTCTGTCTCATT
>NW_005319209.1:0-1131 GCF_000412655.1 Myotis brandtii
GAGCCCAGACTCTGCTTCTGATTGAATGTCTTACCTCTAACTCTTTGGTGACTCAGACAGAGTGTGATGACACTTTCTTTTTTTCCCTTGAGGGAATTTTAGCGGGTCTGCTTATGTAATGGTTTCATTTCCCTTCCATTTCCCACAACTCACTGCTCCTTCCTCCTTAACTTCCCATCTGACCCACCCCAGGCAAACTAGAACATTCTCTCTACTCCCTTTTGTAGACCATAATCTCCAGACCTCCCATTCTCTCGTCCAGGGCTTATCTTCCTCAAAGGTTTCCCCCCCCTCCCCGCCCCCGCTAACCTTCCCTAACTCTACCTCACCCCACACAGCCCAATCATTCCAGCCATCCTTGAGCTCAGGGGTTCTGTGCTTGTTTCTGGGCTCTTGCATTTGGGGGGTTGAGCACCTTTAGTGGCTTGCTCGGTTATGCCGAATCGTGTTCTCAGAGAGGGCAGGGGCCTCGGTTCAGCTGAGTCTCCTCAAGCAGCCCACCCCAGGGGTACAGCTCACCCCCCAGTGACCAGGGCCGCCTCCGGAAAACACAGTGCTGTTTTTAGTCACTGAAAACCCCTGGGTCCAGCGTGGCAGAGCTGCGTTGGATGTGAATGGCTTAAAGTAGAAATATGACAGACCACCAACATAGCAGGAGCCGGCTGCTCAGCTAGCACAGGGGCCTGCCAGGAGAGGATTACGCTGAACCTACTGTCCATTACTCCGTTTCAACGAGCTCCTCTCATAACATTCTTTGAGGTTAGATGCTCCCACTGAAATGAATAATGGCATAGTTTATGGTAAAGGGTGAGCTGGAAAAGAGCGGTGTCATTATTGCTGTAAGTGCCCACAAAAGATGCTTATTATCGTGCACCGACCCGGCCACAAACACACAGCTCATTGCTAATAAACTCATTTATTTCCACGTAAGGTTACACAATGTTGTGCAACCCAGCGGAGGGCTGAGAAATGTCAGCAGTTCAGACCAAGGCTATTTGTCAACAAAACCAACCCATTTCACCAGCCTCAGCAAACCATTGCAGCAAGCTTAGGCCTTCTCTTTTCCAGAGAAGAAAATAGTCACACATAACCTTAAATAGAAAGGACAGATGCTCACCACCATGCAGACAA
>NW_005319210.1:0-1131 GCF_000412655.1 Myotis brandtii
ATATAAGCACAGCACTTACCACATGCCAGGCACCCTGCTAAGCACTGTATACATATTAGCTCATTTAGTTCTCACGTCCAGAGGAGCACATCGAAGCCCACAGAAGTTAAGTGAATTACTCAAGATCAAAGATTTGGCTAATGGCAGAGTGGATGCTGGTGATTCCAAAGTTCATGTTCAGAATTAGTAAGTCTTTCACACTTGACTCCGAATTTCTTCACTGTGCTCTCCCAGTTCTCCCTTGTTTTTGACAACTGATAAAATGGCCGTTTTTTAGTTTAGATCCTTGGTTCTTTCCCGCTCCCACTGTCCCCATTTCCCACCTTGGTTCCCTCCCACCCCACTTCACCACCCTGGTAACAAGGAATTAGACCTCTTTCCAGATGCCTCCCCCTCCCCACCACCTCCTACTCTACTTTCCTCGCTAACACACCCCCCGGGAAACACACAGATTTTGGAGCATGATCTTTCTAAAATGCTAGTCTGGTTACTTCATGATCCTGGTTAAATCCCCTCAACTGCCCTTAGGAAAAAGACTAAGACCCTACTTGATCTGGTCTTTGCTATCTGCAGTCTCACCACAGATCTGCTCCTTGCTTCACCCTCTACCCATCACACACTCTGTCTGGCTCTGGGCCCCCACCCCCCACTCCTTTTCTCTCTGGTCTGCTTGCTTGTCCTCAGCCTCCCCTGAAGACGGTCCTCTAGAGGCTTCCTGACACCTCTCCTCCAACACAGGACTGACTGCCCTTCTCAGAAGTCTCCCAGACACGCCTCTCTACGGAACCTGACCACAGGTGTCATGACCACTCATCTTTCCTACTGGACTGAAAGTTCTTCGAGAGCAAACACACTGTCTTATTCATCCCTGCTGGTGCCCCACACACTCAGGTTTATGACCCGTGTTAATTCAACGAGTTACCTTCCTTTTTTGTGCTCATTTTAACACATTCCCTCTAGATAAACAAGTTTGGATCTGCCAGACAACAAACAGTACAGCTGGCCTCAGTGTCTCCTTTGAGGCTCTGCAATCCCTGGTGGGCCAGCAGCCTCCTAGAGACAACTCTGCCTATAAAGGATTACAAAAAAAGCTTTCACCTTGAGAGTGTTTAGTGCCTATTGGTAAGTTCT
>NW_005319211.1:0-1132 GCF_000412655.1 Myotis brandtii
TTTATTTTATTTTATTTCAGTTGATTTTATTTCTGAGGATTCCACAACATCACAATACCAGAATCATACTCAGCATGTTCCAGGAAGGTAGCATAGGTTAATGAGTTTTCTATTTCTCGACTTTTACGTGTTTCTAAATACGCTGAGTACTTTCCTAATGGTTGCATCTCACATTCAGTATTAGTACCTGTACGAAATTCACATCCTTATCGTTTTCCAATAAGAGTGCTCTGTGCACTCAAGGAGCCTTGACATTTCCTTTAAAGGGTTATTTTCTAGAACAAAAATGATTCTAAACCAGCCCCTCACCACTAGTGCATTTCCATCAGTGTTTCTGCCTACAGCCACTCACTTTCCAGCTCTTTCTCTCATTAATTAGCTGACCTCTACTCCCTGTTCCTATTTCATTCATTCAGTACGCAATAGTAAACAGGTATTTCTCGAGTTTCTATTCTGTGCTAAGCATTCTGCTAGGTCTGTGGAGTACAGTTGTGCGTAAAACACACAGGTGCTTGCCCTAACACACCTTGCTTCTAAGAACACCTCTGACTTGCATATCTATTAATGCCAATGACATTGCTCAGACTTCCTCTTTTTCACCCTCTGAGAAGGATTTTAGTAAATTTAATCAAAAGTCCAAGTCTTCTTTCCTTCCCATGGATTCTGAGAACCCCCCAACCCCCCTACTGGGTTTCCTCCTACTTTTTGACCTGCTCCTGCCTGGTCTCCTTTGTTGCTTCCTCCACCTCTCTGCTTGGCCATTAAGGGTCTGAGTGCCCCAGAACGCTCTTCTTCCTGTGGACTCTCCCCTGGTGAACGCTCCACCTCTCGTTTCAGTTTCTACTCATTATCTGGGCTGTAAATACAATCATTGTCTCCACTTCTCCACTGGGATGAGTCAACATGTGCACAACTCAGCTCAGTATCTGCTCCCAGCCCCTTCCCAACCACCCTCTACCCAGCCCCTGCCCTCAGCTTTTGTGTGTCTCCTCTTCAGATGTCCCCTGTCTTGGTAAGGGACACCCCCAGCTGCTTGAGCTAGAAACCAGACTTCTTCCTTTGCTCTACCACCACCCATCACGCTACCCATCACCAAGTCCTCTGATTCCTCTCCTAAGGAGTGGGCTTGAAT
>NW_005319212.1:0-1132 GCF_000412655.1 Myotis brandtii
ATGCAAGCACATCATACACAATACACACACATCATGCACAATGCACACACATAAAAATGCATGCACAGCACACAGGCATGTGAACACACAAGCTGTGGGCATGCGGGTGCAGTGGGGAGGGGATGCATGGTGAGCTGTGACCTGTGAGGTCAGGACTGCAGTGCACATCCTGGTCCCGCCTCCCCCCAGCACGTCAGCTGTGGAGGCAGGAAATGGGGTTGGAGTTGCAGTGGAGGGAAGTGTGGTGTCCTGGGGCCCGAGGTGGGGGTGGGACGGTCCAGTCAGGGGTGACTTCACTCAGAACCAGGCAACATCCTCCTTGGAGTGTGGGGTCTGCCCTGCTGCCCGAGGGGCAGGGTGGAGGCCCTGGCCATGTTGGGCATCACAGGAGGCTGTGCAGCCAGATGCCCCTCAGTCCCTGGCCAGTCCCCCGAGCTGTGACCTGCTGTCACTTGTCAGTTGTGCAGCACATGTTTCTGGGCAAAGCACACCCAGCTCCAGGGGGCCACCCTGTCCTCGGGATCACAGACACCGGCAGATGCACCTGCCGTCACCCCGAGAACAATGCCGGCGTGGGGAGCGCCCGGGGGGCTGGGGGAGGGACACTGGAGGCGAGGCCTCGAGGTGACTGTGAGGACATTGAGCGGGAGAAAGCCGGTGGGAACGAGGCGCTGACTGACCTAGGGAGGGGGAGGGACTCAACTTGGGGCGACACTGAAGATGTTGGATTTTACTGCAGATATGAGGAGGGTGGGCCAGGGCAGCCCTGGGTGGCCGATGACTCCACGGCCTCCTGGGCCCGTGGGCCCCGTGCTGCCTGCGCTCACCTTGTACACGAAGGTGCACACGAAGTCGATGAAGCCAACCTGCAGTTTGGGGAGCTCAGCCGCCTTGTTCCGGTCCATCATCGGCTTTGGGGGAAGCAGGGGCACAGTGAGGGGCAGGGGCAGGGCCAGGTGGGTCCGGCACATCCCCAAGCACCGGGACTCACTCAGCCCCACCCACTCGGATGAACATGACCATGGAGATGCGCAGAGGAAGGTGGAGCCCTGGCCCGGCCCAGCCTGCCTGAGACGCTGGCCCTTGGCAGGGCAAGGCCAGGATGCCCCACGCGCCTTGGAGCCATCGGGCC
>NW_005319213.1:0-1132 GCF_000412655.1 Myotis brandtii
TTTTCAGAGCACTGTGGATTTCAGAATTACAAACTTGTAGTAGCCCTCACAGTTTTGCCAGCACTTCCTTGGCAGCTGACTGCATTTTCTTTTGTTTTGTTATGTATCTGGCAAGGAGGTGTGTAAACAGGAAGCCAAAAGTAAGCTAGCAGGGAGCTTGGATATAGACAGTACCCTGCACGCTGGGCCTTCAGAGCCCACAAGCAGCCTGGAAATGAAGCGACTGGGTGAGAGGAGTCCTCCAACACCCAAAGGTGGAGCTTCCTACTCCTCATTTTACAGAAGGGAGAACCTAAGGCCCCACGTCGAAAAGTGACTGCCCAGAGTTCAACAACCTTAGACTGAGCTTCTCAGACAAGGTCTGATCCCTCTGTCCTTTTCTCTCATGGCATTTAATAGTTTATGTATTCGTGGTGAAGGCCATGGCCTCAACCCTTGGCCTATGGGTCCCCATCGTCAAGGAATCGTCCTATTGGCCACCCTGTAGCAGACGGCTCACTGTGGCTGGCAGGTGGTTCGCATAAAGCAGCAGCTCCTTTTGTATGCGTTTGGCTAGAACAGTTGGGGAAGAGATTCTCTGCAAGGGAGCCTGTGCTGGTCACAGAAGTCATGAGGCAGGTAAGCCCACTGCAGACAAACATGTGCCATCCCTGACCGCTGTCACATGCACAGGGCTAAGAACTTATTACAAACCAATCCTCACAACCTTCTTTCTCCCAGTTCACAAATGGGGAAACAGCCACCTGGAGATGGTGAAAGGCTTACCCTTCCCAATGGTCAGGGTTTTCTTCACCCATTTTCCTAAGTTAAATCTTGGCATTCAGGGATGATGTGTGTTGAAGGTTGGAAGCAGCTAGCCTTTTCCCCACAAGTCTGAATTCTGGAAAGGAGAAAGCCCCCCAAATTGGGGGACGGGGAGGGGAAGTCAGTAGGTTCTGGGAACAGCTGGAATGGGAATCTCCTCTAGGAAGACATTAGAGAAAAGGCTACATGGGCCGTAAGAGAGGCCAGACTCCAGGCACTGGAACTCACGGTAGTAGAAACCGTCACCCTGCCAAAGCTGATGTTTGGCTGTGACCATGAAGGGAAACACTAGAAGGTCACTCCTGTTTTCCAGGGAACAGGCAGTTCC
>NW_005319214.1:0-1132 GCF_000412655.1 Myotis brandtii
CTTTCTTCACCCACAGGCCCTGCAGAACGTTGGCTGCTTCACTCGCCTGTAACGAATGGCATGCACAGTCCCTGGCACATAGCAGACGTTTTAGTCAATGCGTGCTGCCTGAATGAGAGTAATTGGTGTGCACTGGACCAGGCGGGGATGGTTGTTTGATGCTGCAGCTCCATCCTCTCTCATTTGAGCCCTGTGTTCCAACTGCAAGTCAGCATTCTGCATCCGGGGGGATGGAGGAATATTCTGTCATCCTCCTCAGAACCCATCTTGGAAACATGTCCCCCACTGCTCAGCCCAAGGAGCTTCCTGTGGTAACTGCAGACACCCAGCCCCACCTCTAGCAAAACAACTCCCGGATCCCTGTGTAGTCCCATCATACTCAATACTCCACCCATGGTCCTTGTCATTCTCCTTACCTTTTCCAATGGTAATTGCATGGAACTCAAGCTCTATTTACAGGTAAAAGACTGAGGAAGAGAAACATCAAGGATTTACTATGATCATAGAAGATATTGACTTCCCAGACCCCCTGTCCCAGCTGAAAGTGCAAGCATCAAACACCTCAACCAGAGAGAAGACCATAGAGTGTAGTCAGGGCAAGATTCATTTTGCCTTATTACACTTGGTTTTATTCTGTTTTTCTTATCATAAAAGCAATACATCATCATTACAGAAACGTCGAAAGGCAAAGAAAAATGTAAGGAAGCAAGGGAAAATATGCCCTCAATCCCATCATCCAGTCACAGTCAAATCATAGCTTATTTCCTTCCAGTCTGTGTACTTAGGGCTTGTTACGTAATTCACAAACTATTTTTCACAATCTCCCTGCCCTACTTTTTTGATTCAGTGTGGTACCATAAATATTTAGAAAATCATTTCCAATTCTGTAGAGGACGAGATAAATGCTGTATATGGAGGAATCATAATTGACTTAATTTTGTCTGGATTGTGGGTCCCTGAGTTGCTTCCAGCTGACCAGTGGGGTAGAGCCTGGCTCTGCACCTTTATGGATAAATCTTTGTTCCAGTTTGTGCTGCTTTCAGAATTGAGATCAAGAATTAGAGTGACTGAGTCAAAGGGTAGGAATACGTGTGAGGCCCAGCAAGTCTCCTAAGGAAAGGTATGGCCTTAC
>NW_005319215.1:0-1132 GCF_000412655.1 Myotis brandtii
GACACTCAACCACTGAGCCACACCAGCTAGGTTATGTCACACATTCTTGATTAAATTTTGCATTTAGTAAAAGAATTTTTTTCCTAATAAGATATTTTTGATTGAGGAAACACAAAAAGCAGAAGGTTTTGTTGTTTTCCTACTGATTTGCTTCTCTCTGGGTGTGTTTACACTGACAAGTGAGCCAGCAGAGTCCAATCCCGCGATGACTGGTTGACTGCTAAATGCAGTTTGTCTCTGTCATCATTGTGTATATGAAGGGGTATCGGTATTTTATTTGAAACAGTATGTCACTTTGGGTTTCATCCTGTGATTATCTAAATTAGAGTCTATGTTTAGCTGAGACAATAACAGGCACGACAACCCACAGTTTAGTAAAGCCAAGGATAACTTTACAAGAAAAGCCAAGATGAAAGAGGTCTGAGCTTTCCTCATATGTATTCTCTTACAGGGTTTTGTTTACCAGCCACGTTTTAGAGAGAAATGGGAGTATTCATCCAGAATAGAATACACGGTTATAATTCAGGAGAATATGAAAAGTAACTAAAAAGAATGAGAAAGGCTATTGAAGGCAAATAAGAATTATTGTATGAAAATATGATAAAATATTTGAAAAACATTTAAATCATCAAATAATTAGGTTCCATTCCTAACAAAGGTAACTTTTAAAAAATTAGATAACAAATAAAAAAGATTTATTTCATGGGCTTTTTAAGAAACCCTTGCTTATTTATAGACATCGGGAAGCAGTAAGTATATCCTTTTGCCCATAGCACCAGATTTTAAAGACATCACATTTCTTTGGGTCTTAGAAGACATTGAAAATTGTTTCTATTTCTTTATTACAGATTAAGAATGCATTGAAAATGTAAGACAAATATATGCAATTTAATGCATTATTTGTGACCTAAACAATTTTAAAAATTGTGGAGAAGTTTGCTGTGAAGATCAACAGAAATATACCATACACTTACAACAAACAAAAGGTAAGAATACGTTTTATAATTTTCTTCTTTGGAGGTAATAGAAAAGAATTTCTTAATATATCTGCAATGCATTGATTTGGTTTTTCTATTAAGATGTAGCAAATTTGAGGAAATAATATATTAAAAAAGAATTTAATGTCAAGGGG
>NW_005319216.1:0-1132 GCF_000412655.1 Myotis brandtii
TAAGATGTTTAGCAGCATCTCTGGCTTCTACTCAACAGAATTCAGTAGCACCTCCTCCCCTAATAATGACACACAAAAATGTCCAAATTGCCAAACTGCCTGTATGAGGGGAAAAATCTCCCCTAGCTGAGAATCACTGGAACGGTTGAATTTGCTTCACTTCTTACCAACTTTAGGACTTAGGGTTAACAAGGGATATAACGAAGACCAAGAGGGAGCAGAGGAAAAAAATAGCTCAAAAAGCATCTATATCAAACAGGGAGGCAGAGTCCAATTTCTTTATAAATTCTAGATTATCTGCCAACCTCAGGAGCATCTGTGAACACAATGCACTGTGCTTGTCTACATTATCGGTTACGGGTTACATGAGATGCCATTCGGATGGAGGGGCCTTTGTGTTTTGACCTGAGAGACGGTGTCGGCTGGAATTTTGAGCAGGCTATAAATATCCAACACATTCTTGTACAACCCATTATGCCTTGTTAGGTTAATACAAGGTGTCACTTCTGAGCTGTAGTGCTTTGTTGGCAATTCACCATGAATTTGGGAAAGGAAGAAACCACAATGCTCATATGACTAGAAACCGCCACTAACAAGGTGCCGTGGGCTCTTGTACTCCTTTCTGAATTCTGGTTTTTTCTTGAGTTCTCTCTAGCCTTAGAAAATAGCCAGCTAAAATCCCACCTGCAAATTAGTGAGCTGAGAGGAATTTCTCAAGTTTTTAGACTTGCTGGCATTTATTTGTTCTATCATAGTTAGTTCTCCACGCATATTTAGTGCCACCTCATTCAAGAAAGTTTGTTTAAAAGCATGTAAGGCTTTTTGTGGTCCACGTTTCTGACTGGTTTCTCCTACGTCACCCTCTAACTCCCACTGAGACAGAGATTCTGATATGATGGGCTTCTGCATTAGGAAACTAAAGATTTAGTATTACATTGCCTGCCGGTGGGTTTTGTCACTTTCTACATAAAACTAATAGCACCTCTAGTCCATGTATTGTATTTGCATCCTCAGAAAAACAGACAAATCAATCTGCATCATCTCAGCCTCTCCACAGCATTTGACACATTTCATTACTTCCTTCTTCTTTGAAATACGTTTCACTCTTTTCCTATCATAACACCACCTTCTC
>NW_005319217.1:0-1132 GCF_000412655.1 Myotis brandtii
GACACTCCTGATAGAGACTTATTTTACAGGTGAAACAAAACAAGCGGGGTTATCTAAGGAGAGGTGGGACAAGGCCCGGTAAAGGGACTCACAGTCCTGACATCGAATTGTACTCAGTAGTTTGATTTCTTATCTGCCCTTTGACACCTGTCCCCGTTCCTGATGAGCACAATGCCGAGGGTGTGAGCACTGTCCCCACTTCCCTGTCCTTTACTGAATGCAAACAGCAGGAGAGAAGAGGGTAGTTTAGGCACAACAGAGCCCAGACTTAAAGCCACAGGAACAGGGGAAAACAGGGCTGCACAGCTCCTGGCTAGGCCTGTGGGCGGTCCCTCTCCCCCCAACCCTCTCCCCCCAGCCAGCGACAGGATGTTGACACAGCACAGGGACCAGCACCGGGTCTTGCCCCAGGGGCGACACGGGCAGCACTGGTTTTTCTGGGGGTGGGAGGATTCTCAAGTTCTTTTCATTGAAAATCCAATGGCATCTGCTTCCGGCGGGGCCACATCTCTGGGCAAACCCAAAGCAAAGGAGCAAAAGCAGTTCCACCTCCGACAAACCCAGGTTCTGGTTCAAGGTGAAGTGTCCGCAGGCCCCTCCTCTGCATCCGAAATGCCAGCTCAGTGAGATCAGACCTCAAGGTACAGTGACCGAGGGATGGAACCGCACACTGGATATGAACTTCCTCTCACTACCCGAGGCCGTGGCAGGTGTCCCCCTCTCCGACACCCTTTTTCTCACCTGCACCACTGAGGGAACCCACCTTGAGAGGCTGTGAGGATAACAAGGCCCTGGCCTACGTGCCTGGTGAATACGTCAGGACCTTCTCTTCCTTCTTTGACCGTATTCTCTTGTCCAAGACGTGGTCTGGTCTAAAGGTTCCGAGCATCCTCTGGGTTAAAGCTCAGTGAGTTCAGTTCTCGCTGTGGGTCTGATAGCTCCACTCACTAGCACTGAATCCCGGCCATGGGCTGTGCTCTAGGCTCAAGAACAACTCGCATTTACGTGGGATGGAACATGACCACAAGGTTACAGGGTAGTATGTTCACAGCAGGGATTTATTTTTTGTAACAAGATGCAGGAAGCATCAATGCTACCCAGAAACACAGCATCACATTACAATCGCAGGGTC
>NW_005319218.1:0-1132 GCF_000412655.1 Myotis brandtii
GGTGTTTACCTATGCCGCCATCTTGGTTTTTCCTCTCATTAATTTCTGAATACTCCTTTTCTATATAATAAAAATCACTGAAAGGACTATGGAACCCCAACAGCACCAAAAAGCATGTCATATATTAATGCCTCTCCTTGAGCCACTAACATTTTACCTTTATCTCTCCACAGACTCCACTGAAAGTAGGGTACAGGCAGTTACCTTGCTTCTGCTAATGAAATGCACAGAGAAACTACCACGGATGATAAAACTTCTCCATCTGTTCACTTCCTTTCCTACATTATGAGGATTTTTAAAAAGAAGATATAGTTGCTAACCTCGGAGCTGGAAGAAACTGAAAACAGACTGTTTTTGGCATTTCAAACTATCAAAAATATTTTTCCCCTTAGGTTTCATTTTCTCCTAAATTGTTCTTCATATCTTCCTATAGAATAGTTAAATATCATGCAGAGTTTACATAAATTATTATTTCAAAATCAAAATATCTCCTGTGACCTTTTAGCATAAACTAAATAAAACTGTAGTTTATCAGTAAACTCAATTAAAACATAATGTAAATTATAACTTATCACAAATACAACTTAATGCAGTATGTTTTTAAACATACACATTGTTTCATAAACTTTTCACATACTTCACCTCTAATAAACACATACTTGAAAAATCATTCTGGAAAATATACTAACTGGCTGACATTGACATAACTCACAGCATAATACAATTCAACAAAACTCACTGTTCGTGAAGAAGCTCTAAAACCTCAGCTTTGAAAAGAACATGATTAAAGGCAAGAAAAATGTGTTTGCTGCAAATCACATGTGTATTCTACTCATTATTTTCAATAAGCATCCTTACTACAGAATTTTAATATTATGCAGCATGCGGCAAGAATTCTATGGACTTAAGCAGATGTGAAGAAATAAAAGGTATAAAACTATGAGTGAGATTTTTTAAATGAATTTTGTCAAGAATACATTAAGCAAGTTTCTCAAAAGGCTTTTAATAAGTAACTCTTTGTTCACTTGAAATGTTTTTAATAGCACTAGATAAGACAGTGATATTTGGGGGTGGGAGGGTCTTTTAAGCCTGAAAGCCAAAGTGCTAGATATTGGTAATTTCCCTCCATTTC
>NW_005319219.1:0-1132 GCF_000412655.1 Myotis brandtii
CTCTGCCTAGAAACTGACACTGTGAGTGAAAAATTGCATATCTTACAAAAATCCTGAAATGTGCAAGTACCTTTAGTGCCGTTTACTCTCTGAAGATCCAAGGTTCAGAAGGTGAAAATAAGTTGGAAAATTGGAATTTAAACCCATATCGGATGGAATCCCAAACTTAAATTCTTACCACCCACCACACTTCCAGGCTTCAGCAAAGAATCCTATTAAAGTGAAAATGGCAATGGCACAAATGGGCCAGTACTAATTATTGGTTTTGCGGAGTTATTGTTCTCCACACCAGGACCTAAAGGTACCCATTTCTCGAGAGACTGGACACACGGAATCTAAAAAGGAAAATGAGAGCCACAGAGAATCTGAAATTGCATATGCTTTTCTAGTTGAAATCTAATAAATGGAAATTGCATTTCTCAGCCCAATAAGAAAATTCGTTACCTTCAGGAATACATAGCTATTAAGATTCCAGGCTTCTAGCCTGGAAGGAAGAATCCAAAAATTTCCATCCATATTCTGTTTAGCTCAGCATTGTACCCAGTGAATTGAGGTATCTTTCTGTTTTCCTTATTCTGACAGGTCTTTCTAACACTATTTGGTCGTAAAACACCTTGTCTTGCAGGCCTGTCAATCATACCATGTTCATCTTCATAGGGTTGCACAGAAAACAGCAAAGAGAACAATGTGTTACAGATCCCATTGACATCTGAACTCATAGCCCTCAACTGTCTGCTGTAGGCCAGGCAGGTGAGGGAGAGGGTCCCAATCCGTCTCTAACCTGGGACCTTCTCCTGGTTGGTTGAAGGATTTAGAAATGTGCTGGATTTTTGAGCATCCTGAAAATAGAATAAAGTTCTCTTATGACCTTTGTATCCTGAAGGATGAAAAAGAAAGGGGAGAGAAGAAAATAGGGAAATTTAATGAGCATTTACTTATGCCAGCAACATCCTTATAAATGATTTCATTTAATTCCCACACGTTGGGAACAAATCCAGGAAAATTAGGGTGACTTTTTAAGGTTCAAAAACTCGTGCTCAAAGCCAAGATTTGACTTTAGGTGGCTGACTTCAAGCCCAGATGGCAAATATAGCATCTCCTGCCCCCAGGTAGGCATCACTTCCTCTCCTGC
>NW_005319220.1:0-1132 GCF_000412655.1 Myotis brandtii
TGCTCTTTAATGTGTCTGGTTGTCATCATCACTCTCTCCTCCGGAGCACTACCTGTTTCTTCTTGGTTTTTAGTTTTCAATTAAATATCACATCCTGTTTTCCATCCATAATAGAGAAAAGTGTATATCCACAGAGTTCTCTCTGCTCCATTTCCTTTCTCTTCTCCAGAGTGAGTTTTTGCTTAGAAGAAAGAAAAGAAAGGAAACTAGAGGCTACAAATCAAAATAAATGTCTCTTTTTGACAGTATTTCCCAGGTCACAGATTTGTGTCATTTCAGTTTGGGCTTAGAGCAGATCCAACCTGTTACAGACATATTCCAGCTTCAGTATTCCTAGGTGTGATGCCGTAATGCCCTGCTCCATGCTTTCCAGCAAAACCAGATGTGAAAGAATGTCTTTCTGGCCTTCGGATGTGCAACATTTTGCTCATAAGCTAACAAAAGAGAGCATTTTGGCCAGCCAGGAGAGTGCAGCTCCCCCCTCACTAATAAGATTGCTGTCACCAACATGAAATATGAGATCTGGCCCAGCCAGTTTGCCTTGCCTCAGAATTCTGCCCAGGGGAATACGTGTTCATTATGTTAGTGCTTTAAAAATCAGGGGAATTGGAAAAAAATTACTAACTCCATGCAATTTCATTTCCCTCCCATAATGTTACTATGGCAACTCTCTCTCTCTCTCCTGTCCAAATGGCATATGCTGCCTTTCTTGAGGCAGTCTCCCTTGAGCCCCGAGAATTGCCTTTGTCAAGCATTTGTGAGCTGGAGGTCGATGCTGTTGTGTGCAGGGGAACTGCTTTTTGGCCCAGGACCCATTCTAGGTGACTCTGTACATTAATTGTAAATTTCTAGGAATTGGGAGCCAGTAATACAATCCTTATTTTGTATTAGATAAGGCATTTATCTAATTGTAGGGAAAGAAGTAAACCAGTTCACTGCTATGTTGTAAAGGACTACAATATTCACAGCTGCTCTTTTTTTTTAAGCTGAATTAAAAAAGAGGAAAATATTTACAGCAAATATTCTGATATTTCTTAATCTTTTTTAAAGGTAAGATTTCCTTCTTTTTTAAAAATATATGTTTATTGATTTCAGAGGGATAGAAAGAAACATCAATGATGAGAGAGTCATT
>NW_005319221.1:0-1132 GCF_000412655.1 Myotis brandtii
ACCAAAACTGATACCCTGACTTCCATCTGGTTACTGCATCTGGAAATGTCTGCTGAAGAGTCTCTGTCAATGACTTCTTCCTTTAAACGCCTTCATCCTTGCCTTAAGCCATCTCTCATTACTTCACATGAGAATGGCTGCAGTTTTTGTCTCCTAATTTTCTCCCATGACAAACTCAGTTTTTCACAGTGCACACTTATTATGCTGCTCTGTGATTTTCTTTGATGGTTTCCCAAAGGTACAAAACAAGATTCAACTTCTTGGCCTGCCTTTGAGTGTCTTAATATGTAGCCTTTAACCCCCTTTACCAGCTACATTTCCATACACCCCACTAATGTCCCCCCCGCTCCGCCCCTAACTGTCCTGGATTATCTCCTCAAATATGCTATCACAACCCGTGTCTTTGCTTTTGGTGTTACTTCCACCTAGGACTTCATTTCTCTGGTGTATGGGTATAAACAACCAAGATCCAGCTTTAATGATCAAAAACATTTTAGCTTTATGCCCAGACTGACACCAAATGAATCACTTCACCCTCAAAACCTTCATAGTATTTTGTTCCAACATCTATCACCATATTGTGCTGTTGCTAATTGTTTGTGACTGAATTCTGTGCCAGATTGTGAATTTGAGGGCAATTATTTTTTAAAATAATCTAATACTCAGCATACTGTAAGAACTGAAGAAAAACCCACACCCAATTATTAAATAAACGAGTTTTTCCTTCTAACACAATATGCTGTTCTTACAAACAGTTCTCAAAAGTTTGGAGAACCTCTATCAATGTAATCAGTCCTGACAGTATGCCTTCGCCTGGCTCTTATAGTCAAACAAGACCCCCTTCAAGTCCTCACTACTTCTTACCGAGTAGCGTGCCACTTAAGGCGACTGTCTGCCTGCAATAAACACACTCACATGACTGGCAATGAATAAAAAGAGAACAGAAAGCAGAGGGAGAATAGACACATTTTCTAGGGATGCTCTCCCTGATTTTCATTCGTCTTTGACTACATGGCTCACTGCTTATTTTCAGGGCTCCTTTGTATGGTTAGTGCTCTAGCATAGGTGCACACTTGACAGAAAGTGGCTTTCTTTGTAGTAATGGCTCATTTGCATCACTGGAAAACACTAG
>NW_005319222.1:0-1132 GCF_000412655.1 Myotis brandtii
AGGGCTTTAATAAATTTTAATAGGAGCCATGATATTAGAAATTCATACATTTATGACATAAATGCATGCATTAAAGTTTGCTATTTATTTAGACTTTAGTTTTTCACTTATTTTCAAAATGTTTTTGTTAAGATAATTATGCATTAGATTTTAGATTATACCTACTAATGTAATGCAAAGTATGTATTTATTTATTTGAATTTGTGTTTTTTTGGAACGGTTTTAATTGGATGATACAAGGAAAAATATGGATATCCGTTGGTCTTTATTCACAAAAGGAAAAACTCCCAGAGAGAATTAATATACTATAAGGGTTTTAATGACACACTTAAAAACAGATCAATTATTGTCAAATGTGCTGAGTAAAGTAATTGCTTTGTGACTACGAAAGGAAGGTCTCAGATTCCACAATCTCTTTTTCTAGGAATTATCAAGTGTATGGAAAATTATATATGATAATCTTATTCATCTTAAGCCTTACTTTTTTCTTTAGAAGTTAAAATGTACTACTGTTTGTTTAGATTTTCTAATTATGCTTGGGATATTATTGCCAAGTAATAGTATAGTAAGATTTCTTTTAACTGACAAGTTTGAACTTTAAATGTTTAATTGGTACTTCATAATAAAAATGACTGATTATCTGCTTTCAAAGAATTCTCTAAGGAATGAAATGTTTTCATTACCAGTCAGGTGCATTTACAGTGATTTTTAATTATTTTCACTTTTGCCAAAATATGTTTACACACTAGATCATACGTTATGTAACACCAATTCTAAAGGTCCCAAAAAGACACTGAAAAAGTGTTGCATAATTAGAACTGGCATAGACAACGTAAAGTGCAAATGCATAAATGAACCATGCCCTTTTCTCAGCAACTGTTATTAAAAATAGAATGAAAGTTTTCCTATTTGAATTCCTCAGAAAATGAGTCATTCAGAATAACTAAATTTTCTATCTAAATGGGAATGCTTAAGCACTAAAACATTTAAGACACATTTTAATCATTTTGGAAGATCATTTCTGTAATTTTTTTACAACAAAGCTAAGTTAGTTTAACTTTTTACTTTTCCTTGGTCAATCCAGATTATCCTTATGCTTGTGAGTTTTGACCTGCCCTACATATTTAAATTT
>NW_005319223.1:0-1132 GCF_000412655.1 Myotis brandtii
TAAATAAATCTTCAGCTGGGAGATAAAATAACTTACCTACTTCCCCAGAGCAATTTCCTATTTCCTATCAGCTCATAGAATTGAACCAGAGGGATAGTTTTTAGTACCCAGAGCCGAAAACCTCTACAGTTCCTGGTGAATGTTAAAATCATAAGCTGGGGTAGCTTTCTCCCTCCGGAATTCAAGGTTGGAGTTCGTGGACTGTGCAATGGAGTGAAAGTAAACAGCCTCCCTTGTGGAACTGGTTCTGTAAAGGGGTTTCTTTTTTCTTGCTTAGCACTGTTGGATATTATGCAAAACTTCTTCGAAAAGAGCCTCCTAATGAAATAACCTGGCTGTTTCCATCTAATGGGGTTAGTTTTTATAAATACTCTGGCGATGGGTCTGCCTGGCCTCAGGCCCTCGGAGAGCCTCAGCGTAAAGGAAGCCTGGGCTGTTACATATTAAATTAGCCACCAGAGGGGCTGCTCATGGAGTTCAAGCAAAGGGCATTGCCAAAGGCAAGGCTAAATAATTCAAATATGTGTGCCCCCAAGGAAAATCGGTTATCTTGATGTGAGCCTTCTCCACAGAATGCAAAGGTAAACCAAGTTAGTGGTTTTGAAAAAGTATTTGTTGTACTTTTTATCACTAAATCATTCATTTTTAATTTGCTCCAACATTATAGTAATTAAGACACTGTGGCATTGGCATAAGGATAGATATCCAGATTGATGGAAAATAATTGAGAGTCCAGAAATCAATCCTTACGTTTTCTATAGTTATCAAGACAATTCAATGGGGGGAAAGATTAGTCTTTTCAGCAAATGGTGTTAGAGCAATTGGATATCCACCTATAAAAGGCGGGAGTTGGATCCCTGCTTTATATCATACACAAAATTTGCCTGAAAATAAACCACTGATCTTGTGTTAGGTGACAGTTTCTTAGATATGACACCAAAAGGCTAAACAACAAAAGAAAAATAGATTGGATAGGATCAAATTTAAACATTTTCGTGCTTCAAAGGACATTATCAAGAAAGTGAAAGACACCTCACAGAATGGGGGGAAATATTTGCAAACAATATATCTGATAAGGGACTTGAATCCAGAATTTATAAAGAACTCTTACAACTCAACAATAAAAAGACAA
>NW_005319224.1:0-1132 GCF_000412655.1 Myotis brandtii
TTTTTTTCTAGAATAAAGGGTTACCAAGGTTGACTGCTATATTTTAATGTTCATTTTCCCACTATGAAATCGTAATAGTTGAAATTATTTTCTTCCTCTTTACTTAAAATTTCCCCATTAACAATGATATCTAAGAGTCAGATGGGAACATACAACCATAAACATGGCCAAAAAATTCTTTACCCATTCTAATTATTTATTTTTGAGCTTCTACAATACAAAGAGATGCAATACACTGATTCTGTTGAATAATGTCGTGGGGGCCTACTGTAGAGGTGAAGTTAAATCTCAAAGCTAGAAATGCTACTATCAGAAAGGTTTGCATGCCCCCCCCCCCCAAAAAAAAATAATGCTTTTGCTTTGAAGTTTTATCTCCTGACAAGTAGGGGGCAGTGGAATGTCATAGTTATTCCCAATCCGCAATCTTTAGAGAATAAAGTTTCCTTCAACCTGCATTTATCTCTGTTAAAACGTAGTTTGCAGAAGTCATAGAGAAAAAGGAAAGTGAACTTAGTGGACATAGCACAAGCTGTGGATAAATTGAGGGTGATGACCTGAGGCACTAAATGGTATAGTGCTTCTAATCATTGGTGTTTTCCTTATTGTAAAAAAGGGATAATTGGTAAATTTATTCCAAGAGTAAGGTCCTTTATTGACAATGCAAGGATGATACATTTATCAAGGTTAGGACAGGCAGAAAAAATGGAAGCAGAATAATACTCCTGGAATGTTCCAAGGGCTATGACCTCAGAGTTTCAACACTTTAAAAAATGATAAAAAGGGGGAAAATGTCTTTGTGAGCATTAAGTTCCCTACACACACATATGCTTGATGAGGAGAGTTTAAAAATCCCAAATGCATTTATCATTTTAACTATATGAAAAAATATGACCATTATTTTTCTATTTTATACCTTGTTTCTTATTAATTTGTCATATTTTTATTCTTATCTGTTCAATAGCATCAGGTGGCAAAATGCTTTAAACTCAAGTAACAGCTTGATTTGACCACTGGATTTCTCAGACTGAAAAGAAATAAAAAAAAATATAGTATTTTAGTGTTCTGCATACTGTATTTCAAAAAAGTGTAATAAACTCTATTTATAGAGTTGATCATACCTATATCTATAAAT
>NW_005319225.1:0-1132 GCF_000412655.1 Myotis brandtii
ATCTTTACTGTCGGAGCCCTTAACATTCATTGTCAGGATGGTGGACTGTAACATACAATCCTGTTTATAATCTGAAGATATATATCACTTTCGTTCTGCTTTATCTTTTCATAAAGGGTTGAACACATGTTTTGCTGCCTTGCTCCTAGCAGACAGAAACTGGATTAAAACTCCCCCCACCCCTCCCATTTAGAACTTTTCAGGCATGGCTCAGAACTTGAAGGTCAGGAAAAACACATTCTTATTAAATTTACTGCACCAGTTATGTATGAAGGAATCATTCCAATCCTGGAAAATTTAGCCCTTTAAAATGTCTTAGACCTTTTTCTATGCAGAACATTGGTATATGTGCTATTCTAAAGAGTAAACTCAATATTGCTAATTTTAAAGGCAGAGACGTTCTCAAAGTTAATTCACCTATGTTATTTTGTATGCACGTTGTTATTGTTGAGCAGACTTTACTCCAAAATATTGTGCCATGTGGGTGAGTTAATGTTACCAAGAGCAACTTTACTCTGTGTTTAAAAAATAAGACAGTAATGTATTATAATCTTTTATCCAAAATGTATTTTCTGCAAGTTAAACTAGTGAAGATGATTTCAATTCAGGTTGTCTTGCGACTTCATTTTCTTTTCACCAAGGCAAAACACTAATCTCTGTGAATACTGAGAATTCCTTAAAATTATCAGACAAAGAAATACCATTTACAAGTTCAGTAGTTATCCCAGTTGGATAACGATTTCTCGAGTAGTATAACATTTCCCTGTTAAGCAGTAGATGTAGTCTATATTTCCAGGCACAGGGCTGGTTACCAAGAAGCCTAGAAGAGCCATTTCTTTCCTTCATTAATTCATAGGGAAAGGTTTTGTATTTTTAAAAACACTAAAAGCAGTGTCACTCCTCCAGCTCCCCATTCTGCAAAGGTGGCAGTGCTTAGAGTAAATGATGCGCATTTTGGAAACTGCTAAGTTCTATGTCAGATCCTGTGCGGACTAATGGAAATGTTACAGCTCATAATAGGCAGTTTGGATATTTTTGTGCTTGATTTGATGTGACTTCTTTTTCATATACTCTTTAAATCATGTATGTTATGACATTGTTTAAAATTCAGTTTTTGTATCTTGGGGCAAGA
>NW_005319226.1:0-1132 GCF_000412655.1 Myotis brandtii
TCTTTGGTTAATCTCTCCCCACTCACCCACTCACCCCCACCTTCTCAACCATACTTTAAATATCAGCTCTATTCCAACAATTCTCAAATGGATGTTTAAAGGAGAATCTCTTCCCTAAAATCCAAACTTCTCTGTCCAATTGCCTATTAGACATTTTCACTTATATATCTAACAAGCATCTCAAACTTAACATAATTCATCAAAATGTAACTCCTAATTCTACCACATCCTCCACCTCCCAAGAAACCCTCTTCTTTCCCTATAATCATCTCTATCCCTAGGATGCATATGCCAAAAATAGATAACTTGCAATCATCCATAATTTCTCTATCTCTTTAATGCCCCACATCTGATATGTCAGTAAATAATGTTTGTTCTATCTTCAAACTATAACTAGAACCTCACCAGTGCCCATGATCTGCGCTGCTACTGCTTTGGTCCAATCGCTAAGATTATTCAAGAGCTTCCCTGAATTATCTCTTCTCTCCCTTGTCATCCTAGTTTATTTTCAACATGGTGCCCAGAGTGACCCTGTTGACATGCCAGGTCACATCATTTTCTCCTCAGAACCCTCTACAGGTTCCCATCCACAGAATAGCATGGTCTCCAGGCCCTGAATGACCAGGTCCTATTATTTTCTGAACTCACCCCACATCATTTTTTCCTTTTTCACTCTATTCCAGAAACTCTGGTTACTCAACTTTTAATGGGGACACAGCCTTTAACCATGATTCTTTTAAAGCTTACTTTTTACCACTAATTATGATGACTTTTATTAGTCAGTCTTCCCCTGCTTTAAACTTACATAGGCAAAGTTCTATCTGTCAACAGAAAAGTTCCTCACACCACAATAGTGAAACATGCTCACCCAGTAGGCCCTTACTCTATAAACCTAGTTACTTGAGACTCAAGCCAAAGGTTTCAAAGGCAGTGGTTTCATAACAATGTTCACAAGATACAGCTTCACAGGAATCCCAGTGATTTTCGCTGCAAAGCAGCTTTCACCAAAGGCACATGTGTTCCCACCCTACACAGAGTGCCTCAGCAAAGTGTTCCAGCTGCCAGTATTTCAGCCAAACACAAACTGGAAAACACCCAGAACAGGTTTATCAACACAATCCAAGCATCACTG
>NW_005319227.1:0-1132 GCF_000412655.1 Myotis brandtii
AAAAAAAAAAAATCTTTTGCTTGCATTTGAGTCTTAGCTCTGAATGCTTTCATAGCCAAAACTCAAGTACCGAGATTGCTGAACCAAGGTCCAACTGCTGGTAACATTCTGGTGCCATTTTGCTGCTAGCACATCTACTTCAGAAATGGGCAAATCAGGGGTTGGCAAACTCTAGCCCACAGGCAAAATCCAGCCCACCATCTGTGCCAGTAAATAAAGTTTCATTGAACACAGCCACGCTCATTAGTTACATATTGTCTAGGGCTGCTTTCATGCGATAACAGCAGGGATAAACAGTTATAACAGAAACTCTATGTCCTATAAAGGTGGAAATATGTATTATTTGGCTCTTTACAGAAACAGTTTGCTGATTCCTTGTCTACATTAAATAAAGTGCTTCTCTGGTATTTTCTACTAATGTTACTCTCTAATGGCAGGAGAAAATTAAGTGTGTACTCCAGGAAAGTCATAAACCTGTTTGAGAAGCATAGATTTAAATAACTATTTGCCTCTTCAAATACTGTAGGGAAGTCATCAATATGTGAATGATGCTGCCATTCCTCAAAACTTTACATCTGAATTTCTCATTTCCATCTCACAAACCTAACGTGTAAAAGAGTACAATCAAGCTAAATAAAAACCACTTGAAAACACAGAGTATTGATTGATCTTTACTTAGACAAACTATTACAGTAAGAAGATGGATAAAATGATTAAAATTTCACCTACACATTATGCCAAATCATATCTGAAACAGTTTCCATGAAAATGCTACTGTCTAAATAAAATTTGAGTGAACTTAGAAACTCTAACTAAATGCAGTAAGATGTCCAAACATTTTCTGGATCCAAAACATCAAAAAGATGAATAATTTGAGGAGCATTTAAAATCAAAACACAGAGGCCTACCCTGGCCTTAGTGAAAATTAATAAGGGCAGCAAAAAGCTTCTAGGGTTGTGTTAAGAACCTAATATAAGCCCTCAAAGCAGCACTATTACAATTACTACATTCACACAATTGTAGTTTTATTCTAATCACAGATTTATTTCTTTAATCAGCACTTGAGGTAGTATTACCTTCATTAGTTACTTACTGAAGGAAAAGAGCAAGGAAAGTCAGACACTGCTGACCA
>NW_005319228.1:0-1132 GCF_000412655.1 Myotis brandtii
TATAGATGTGGGATATGCTAACTTAACAAGTCACATGCATTCATTTGGTTGGCGTTTTCTCTAGGTGTGGTTTGGAGAAGACCTGCCTCTAAGCCCACGGAGCCCTCTGATCCCCAGGCATGGGCCAGGTTTGGCTGATGTTTGCCAGTATGATGAGTGGATAGCTGTGAGGCACAAAGCCACCCTGTTGCCCATGCAAGAAGATCTGTCAATCTGGTTATCTGGTTTATTAGGTAAGGCTTGAAAAGACATTCAAAATTGTATTCTTGTATTTAGTAAACATTTATTGAGAACCATATTCTTTGTTAAGGATTGCTTGTTCTAGAGGCTGAGCATACTCCTGTGAGTGAAATCTCACAAAGCTTATATTCTAGTTGGGAGGCTATTCTATTTCACCCTGACCCTTAGGCTTGAATAGTAAGGAAGTTTGAGGCTTAATAGAAGAGGTCAGTAAGCTTTGAATAATGAACATTTTCACTGTTAATATTAAAATCATTTTTTAAGTGTGTAGGTATAGTTTGGGAATCTATATTTTACTGATTCTCCCTCCACCCCCCACCCTTTAATCCTGTATAAGACATGGGATTCTGAATGGCATTCATACTGCAGTTAAAATGATTATTCATGACACCTAGGAGGAAAGGTCCGGTTAGAGACTGTCTGGCATCATATTGCTTTATTCAGTTAAACAATATGATAAGTGCCCTGAATTTTCTCTGCAGAAAAATTCTCTTTTTAATACAGAATTTCATGTAGCATTGCAGGGTTTTGTGAAAAAGATATATGAAGCTCATCTGTGACCTCCCCGAGATAATTAAAACACAGCATACACTCACTTCAGATATCTAGTATCAGTTTGATTTAGAAAAAAACTTTTTTAAAGTTTATTGTGTAATAAAGCTTCCAAAGAAAGTATTTTAGAGTGAAAAGGTAGTATTCCCTGAGTCTTTGCTAGGTTACTATCTTTACTTTTTAAGTTGCAACAAATTCCATCTTATTTATAGAGAACTTTTCTTGTGTAAGCAGTAGTAATGTGCAGTGAATCAAAATTTAACCTTAATAGTGAATATTGAAACATACAGCACTTTGGTCTTTTAAAAATGAAATAATAGAAAATAAAATAATTAAAAAT
>NW_005319229.1:0-1132 GCF_000412655.1 Myotis brandtii
TCCTTCTTGTCCTTCACATCCCAGTCCTGTTCAAAGGTTTCGGCCAAGACAAAAAAAATATATGAGGCCATCTCTGTTTCCAAGGGGATGGTGGAGAGACAAGACAGGCAAGTGAAAAAGCAGCACTGGTTGAACTAAGGATTATAGCACATGAGTGGTATTTAACGTTTTCTTTATACAGAAGTGAGGTAAAAGTTCTCAATCTACTGTCTGCCTATTATGGACTGAATGTCTGTGTGGCCCTAAAATTCATGCATTGAAGCCCTAACTACCAATAGATGGTGTCAGGTGATCAGCCTGGGAGGTGATTAGGGTGAGATGAGCATTTGGGTGGGGTCCTCATGGTGGGATTAGTGTCCTTAAGAGACTAGAGCCCCTTTGCTCTCGATCTCTCTCTCCCTCTGTCTCCCCTCCCACCATGTGAGGACACTGCAAGAAGGTGTTTTCTACAAGACAGAATCTGCCATTGCCTTGATTCTGGACTTCCAGCCTCCAGAACTGTGAGAAGTCAATGTGTGTTGTTTAAGCCCCCATTTGTAGTATTTTGCTATAGCAGCCCGGCTAAGACACTGGCCCCTCTGCCCCCACCAGACACCCTGGCGGAAGATGCCACCTAGGTCACCCTATTCCTGGCACTGTCCTTATATTCTTCCCTCCTGCTTCTCTGTCCACATGGTGCTGATCGCTCCAAAGTGCTCAGACCTGCTGTTGTTTGGGGATAGTTCTATAATGGAATAATGCTTGATGGAGGTCAGGGAAGCTCAGCTCTACTTCCGGTTCTGCCTCCTCTAGCTCTGAGACACGCAGCCAGCAGGTTCAGTTTCTGGCCCTGCCCACTGTGACTGAGGGCAGAGCCTGTGCCTGTAGAGCTATGAGTCCATAGGAGGGAGCCATCAGGCACCATTCAGCAGGTCCCTACATGACGTATATGCCACCTGCATGATGGCATTAGGTCCTTGACAAAGGCTCACAGATTGGAGGATCTGTTTTGTCACCTGGTATAAGGTTTAACCTTCCTGCATCTCTACTTCCACATGTGTCAGATAAGCACAGCTGTATGATACCTACCTCACTGAGGTGGCATTCATATGATTAGATTATATATACTAGAGGCCTGGTGCATGAAATTCAT
>NW_005319230.1:0-1133 GCF_000412655.1 Myotis brandtii
ATAAAAGTCTGCTAGTCAAAACTATTCAATGATTTTGAAGATGACTTATTTTTACAGCAGGAAAATTTACCCAGAAAAAAACATAATAAATTTTAGTAATAATTTGGTAAAGCATTATTTCTCCCAAATTATTCTGAATTGTAAGAATGCAAACAAAATTATTCCTTGGGTCATGTATAATTAATGCAATGGTTATTAGAGCTGGATTATTTGTTTTAAATAAGTCATTATGATACAGTACAGTTATAATAGTTAAGTGTTATATATGTATATTGTGGCACATCGAGATTCCTTGAATAATTGATATACACATTCACATCACTTTATAGACTTTACTCATTTTATAGAATTTACAGAATAGTCTTATTTTAAATGATTATAGGGATTTTAGTGTTTATTAGTTTTTAACTCTGAATTATTTTGTTGTTGAATTGATGCTCAGAGAAGCTAGACCTCATTGCCATAGGGAAAGAAATCCACTTCACACTGATATGCTTTGTTATATAACTTCTAGGAATGTCTCACAGGGAATCATGGAGATTCCTTACAGTAAGTGTATAATTAGGGAGACAAGTTACTCCTGGAAATAACAAATGCAAACAATTATCTATTCGGTGATTAGGAAAATCAAGTATTTTTTTAACTAGAGAAGTCTATTTTTTCCATTCATCCTTCATGTGTATAAAAGATTTCCATAAAATCTGGCAGCATCTAGACAAATGTAATCTTGTCAGTGACATCTTCAATCTACAAAAACTAAAATATTTTCTCTATGTGTCCATGCTTTAGGAATCTCCTAACTGTAGTTGTTTAAATTATGTCACCAGAAAAAGAGTTCCATCTCTTCTCCACCTGCCAGCTCTGCCTTTGTTTCCTTTGTCTTCATGTCTTCCTCCAAGTGGTCCCCACCAGCAGTTCCGGTTTTACATTTTACAAAGTGGAGGACCCCATTTCCCCAAGAGTTCCAGCCATAGTGTGGGTGTTACTTCCATCAGGAACCAATCACTGTGGCCAGGGACTGGTGGTTCTCCTATTGCTTTGTCTTAGATCACACATTCACCCCTGAGTCAGGGTCAACCCCACTTAATCACATGGTCTGAGGTGTGGTTCCTCAATGGAAAATTGAGATGCAG
>NW_005319231.1:0-1133 GCF_000412655.1 Myotis brandtii
AAAAAAAACTGAAGACAAGAGAGGTAGGGATTGGCCAAAATCTTGCTCTGATTCTTAAACCAAGACTATGGTCCCTGTGCTACCCCATTCCCTTTGTACTGTGATATTATCTTTATATTTTTCTCAGTGTACAATTTTTTTGACATGTCATACATACATGCAATGTACCAAAAGAAAATGAGCACAGAACCCCAGAAAAAAAAGACTTAAAACATTATAAAAATGATTTTCCTCTTCTCTAAACCCCCAAATTAACTTGACAATACATAAATATTTTATTTTTATTCACCTGAATTTGTCCCATTAACTTGATGAATTTAATGTACTGTCTCAAAATGAACAGGGAGGCATCACGTAATCTCCCAGACCACAGCCCAGCAGCCAAAAAAGAATAATTCTGAGTCCATGACTAGGGAGAAGAGGTAAAGTCTTCCAATGTGATTTATACAGATGGAGAGGCAATGAAGCAGAGAAATGAGAAACAGCAACGCCAGAGGGCAGAGGTGGGTTTGGAGAGTCTCCTTAATCTCAGTGGTGGGAAGAGGTTTGGGCTTGAGTGACATGGATTAGTTGCATATTTGAGGGATGAAATGGTTTGTTGCTTCTGAATGGTTTGCTTCCTCAGGAGGGCCACAGCCAGGTCTGTGAAAGAAGGGAATAAAGCTGCCACAAACTGAAAGGAGTTGATAACTGGGGCTTCTGGGAATTGGACAGGGAGTGCGAGTTGGCCACAGAGCCTCTGGCTAGGTTACTGAGACATTCTACTGGACCAGTTATGAAATTCTGACAATATCCTACCCCTCTTCCTTTTGTTAATTCTGGACCCCCTCTGTACTCAGCCTTTCCAATGTGCCCATTCCTCTGGACAATGGAGTCCCAATTGAGGTTAAGATCAAGACTTAATTGACTACTCCAGATTTACTCTGGACATCTGATCTACCTTGTAGTGCTCTCTCACTTTTATATTCTATTTGAATAGTAATGGTGGAGGACATAGTAGAAAAAGCACCAAACTTGAAAGAAGGCTAGGACTTGGGTCTGGAACACACGTGGGATAAAGAAAACATGAGTCTACACACAAGGCCTCATATTAATTTTGAGTCTCATTAAATGCTGAAATTATTAATAGCCCA
>NW_005319232.1:0-1133 GCF_000412655.1 Myotis brandtii
GGCCCACGCCACGCGGCTGCCTCGGGTGCCAGGGCGAGGCTTCCCTGGGCCCTGGCGTGGCGGTAGGAGGACAGCCCTGAGCACGCAGGGACAGCGGTGAGAGTCTCATGAGGAACCCACCCACACCCCAGGGACGCACAGAGGAGGAGCCCAGCCTGATTAGACTCACCCGCAGAGCCACCACCTGGGGAGCCCACCCAGAACCCATTCTGGAAGGAAAAAATGAGACAGGAAAAGCATCAACCTCTTCAGATGGGGTTTGCCCCAAACGCAGTCATTAAATGTATAACTTCCCGGCCTCCATAGGATTGGATACTCCCCACACTGATAACCAATCAAGACAGAGAAGTTTTGCATCAATAGGTGCTGGGTGGGATACTTTCATAAAGCTGTGTTGTACCAATCAAGAATTGCATCCCTGCAGAATCACTGGCAGTAGTTTAGGTGTGTGGGAAATGGGCTGGGAGAAAAAAGTATTCTACATAGTCGGTGGTCCTAGAAGGACTGGGAGGTTGTTTTTATGTATCCTGGTGTCTTCATTCACCACTGTCCTGGCCTGGCCTGGCAGTAGGTCTCCCTTCCTATGGGGTGATTGACATTGTTAATTAAGAAGAAAGTAGGCAACATTCAGAATGCATATGCTTTAAGAGAGTTAGTGAAGGGATTATCAGAGCGTTAAATGTCAAAGCTATATCTCAAAAGAGTAGAAAATAAATTGGAAATGAGGAGATGAAGGCAGCAGATGTAAACGGTCCTTCACACTTTGGAAATGAAGATAAAGAAGAAGATGAGACTCTTGCTTGAGAGAAAAGCACCAGCAAACAAAATTATTTTTAAGATCGGAAAGATCTCTACACGTTTCTGAGGCAAGTGGGAGGCATCTGTAGACAGGAGAGGTTGAAGATAAAAAGGAGAAGAAGGGAGAAATTTCCCAAAAATGCTGAATGGCGTCCAAGAATGAGAGAGATTGTCAGTCTTGGAAACAAAAAAGGGATATGTCTTCAGATACAAGATTGAACACAGGAAGATTTGGGATGAGAAGGAGGGAAGTGGGGAGGTTCCAGTCATATGACTTCAATGAACTCAATTTACGATAAGGCAGATCTTCTGCTAAAAGGAGCTGCAAGAAAATA
>NW_005319233.1:0-1133 GCF_000412655.1 Myotis brandtii
TTGGAAATGCCAAGCATGCTACTGTCCCAAGGTCTTTGCACTTGCAGTTTCCTCTCTGTGGCATGCTCTTCCCCGGCCTCATTTCATTTGCCTCTCTTCAATCATCACCTCCTCAGAGAGACCTTCACTCATAAAACTAACAAAGAGAAACTCTTCAAAACTTTTTATCTCCTTATCCTACTTTACTTTTCTTCATGGCATGCATCTTTGCCTGATTATCATAACTGAAAAATTGTACTTAATTGTTTATCTTCCTCCTGACCCACTAAATGAGGATGGGGCATTGTCCACCTTATTCTCCACTCTAACTCCAGTGTCTACTAGCATGGTGACTGGCACATAGTAAGTCATCTTTAAATGTTTGTTGAATAAATGAATAAGAAAAGAACGGAACCAGATGAGAATGCCACTCACTCCAACAATTCCATAACCTTGTATGCTGGGGTGGCTTTGGAAACTCAGCATTGAAGACAATGGGGTGCTTTGCTTAGAGAACTCATCTCTACCAGGAAGACAGCCTCCAACTTTGTTGCCAAGCAACCAGTTATTGCTTATAACCAACAAATATAAAAGCACACATAATAATAAAGTAGGTAACAAGGCAGTTTTCCTATATCTAACCAGGCATTTTATTGTTACTGTTCAATAGACTTGGGGCAAAAGAAAAATGAATGCTAATGACTTCTTGCTAGTAAGGGAAAAAGGCCACAAGTTGTTTCCTGCCAGGAAGAGTAATGCAATTGCAATTTAGTATTTGGAAAGTGTTCACCTAAGCAAACCAGAGCTTTCAGGGATCTTTCTTTTTCTTCCCCCCGCCCACCTTTTTTTTAGTAAAAAAAGAAAAAAGACTATTTTTCAGAGCAGTTTAGGTTTACAGAAAAATTGTGCAGAAAATACAGAGTTCCCATATACTCCTCCTCAGTTTTCTCTATTGTTAACATCTCACATTGATATGGTACATTTATTTCAATTGATGAAACAATGAAGCTACATTATTAGTATCTAAAGTCCATCGTGTACATTAGGGTTCACTCATTGTCAACCCTTCCGTAAGTTTTGGCAAAAGATGATGTAATTCACTGCCCTCAAAATCCCTTGTGCTCCAATTATTCATCCCTATCCTTCCTCCCCCC
>NW_005319234.1:0-1133 GCF_000412655.1 Myotis brandtii
TGATGTTTCTATCTCTCTCTCCGTCTCCCTTTCTCTCGGAAATCAATAAAAATTTATTTTAAAAAAACAACAAGCTGTTTTAAATGGAGCTATACACTGGTTGTGAGAAAATTGAGATTTATCTCTTGGGTCAAACTAACATAGCTTGTACCTCAGCTCCTTTCATTCCTACTACAACCCTATGAAAAGGGTTGTTTTTATCCCTATATTAGAGGTTACGAAACCAAGGCTTAGAGAGGTTAAGTCTCTCATCCAAAGTCATAGTTACTAACTAAACTCTTACTAACTAAAGTTCACATGGTACCAGCCCAATCTTTTCTTCCAGTGCCTTCTACACTCATAGGCCAGACTCATTTCCTCATTGTCCCCTGAGTTGGCCACAGCATTCCCACATTTATACTTTTGCTGTTATCTTTTATGACCCAGAATGCTTGCCATGTTCCTTTTATTTATCTAAATCTTAACTATCTATAAATATAATTTTTAAAATGTTTTCTAATGTTCCCATTACTAATTTGGTGTTTATTAATCTTATTCCTTAGTTTCCATCCTATGGTATCTTCAGGATTTACACTATTAACCTTTTCCTATCCCCAGTCTCTATGAAACACCCAAGTGCAGTATATGGACTTCCTCATGCCCTTCAAGTTGGTTAAATTCTACCCTCTTCAGGTATTTCTATCACAATAGCCCGAGGCTCTCCTCTCTTGCCTTTGAAGTCAGCATATGCATATCTTGTTACTATTTAGTAGGATCTGTTACTTTCAGAGTACATGTCCTAAATTAAGTAACACAAGGCAGTTTTTCATCTATAATACTTATTATATCTGTGTCAATCAGTTCTTGGCACATAAGACAAATTCAATAAATGTTTGTTGATTTGATAAGTGACTGTAAACCTATAGTGTCAGTGAAAGGTTATATGGACAAGTCATAGTTTTGAGATTAATTTTGGGACTCTTGTTAAGATTTTGGCTCTGCTTTGGCCTTCACTCTTATTCTATGCGAAGTAGCAATATGATATAGTGAAAACAGCACAGTCATTGATGTCTGAAATACCTAGCTGAAATACTATCTTGCTGCGGGATCTTGGGTAGGTAAATCTGCTTAGTCACTGCATCTCTAAAATAGGA
>NW_005319235.1:0-1133 GCF_000412655.1 Myotis brandtii
ACAGGCCCTCAAGTAGGGAAGCAGGTGCTCTCAGGCTCCGCTGTTGGTTTTCCGGACATTTCCTCCCCACCCCTTTTAGTTCTCACTGGTGCCCCAGGGCTGTTTTCCCTCCTCTGGTTCCCTCCTGGGCAGAAACAGCTTCAAAGGAGCCAGGAGCCCGAATGCAAGACTGAAATGGGAAGTGTCCACTTCTTACAGCTAGAAAAGCAGGGGTCAGGAGTGCAGGGTGGAGGAGGGCAATGGGTAACACAGGCGAGATCGGGGTCCTCCCAGGGACTGGAGTAAAGGGGTCCCTCCTTCTTAGGTAGCCAGCTCCCCAGCTCCCCAGTGAGGAGTAAGGGTGCCGCTCCCCCTAACTTGTCACGGGGCATGTGGAGGGGCAACTCCTGCTGTCACCAGGGAGAAGGCACAGAGCAGTGGAGATTGTCCTGTGATTGTCCAGCCACTGCCACACAATAAGCCAAGAAAAACATTTGCAACATGGGTGGCAAAGAGAAGAGTAAAACTTTATTGCATGTAGAGCTCTTACAAATCCTCCAATAGTAATTACGCACCCTCCAGCAGGAAAAGAGGCCTGGAATAAAAAGATGCCTCCCACCAAGACCCCAAGGAAATAGAATACATTATGGCCAATATGTGTGTGGTAAACTGTTAACCCATAAAAATGAAAAAGAAATAAAAGCAAGATGCCTGTTCTGTATGTGGCTTGTCAGACTGAGAGAAATTATTTAAGTCGCCTGCCGCCACGTGAGCATGGGGAGCAGACCCAGGCACCTGGCCCTTGGGAACTTCCGTTGTCCCCTGGGTTCCTGCTTCCTCTAGTGAGGGCAGACGTCCTACGGGGCTGGCCGGCCTGGAGCCAAAGGCAAAGAGGGATGAAGAAGTGGTGGGTCTGTGGGCACAGGGAGGCGGCAGGGATTCCGCAAGTGAGACCTGGACAGCGAGGACCTCACTCGCCAGCACCCTGCACCAAGGAGGCTCGAGGTCATCTCCGTGTGCTCTCTCACCTTCGCCTCATTGTGGCCCATTAAACAGCGACGGTTGCAACAAAATCTGTTGGATTTGTCCATCCTGGACTGTGTAAGGAAGTGAGGCTTGCAGTGGTGGTGGTGCAGAGCAGGGCTATAGGACCT
>NW_005319236.1:0-1133 GCF_000412655.1 Myotis brandtii
TCCGGGAGGGGGCACAATTCAATCCACAATACAAAGTAAGGGAATTTCCTTCCCGCTTCTCTCCACAAAGCAGCAGCAGCAACAATGACAATCTAATGACACCTAAAGTGGAAGGGACTGGGTTCAGCCCTTGGAGCCAGGACCCCAGGGTGCCAGGAGTGTAGGGTTAGGGAACAATGGGAAAAAGCCCAGCATAAAGATAAAAATCTCTCATTTCAGCTCTAAGTCCTTAAGTCATCAGGTCTTCCACCTTGGCATTGTGCCTGTCCTAGTCACTAGACCACAAAAAATGGAATGAGGCCTTCTGGAGGTGAGCAGGTCCCCATGTGCCCCTGTGCCCGGCAATGAGGGCAGGTAGCCCTCCTTAACCATGAAAAACAGGCTCTTTGCTGTTGTCAGGCCGGGAAGCACAGAGCTGGATACAGGAAGCAGAGCCTCCAGTCTACTCAAGGAAGGGAAAGGAGGGCAGGGGAGGAGGAAGAAAGTCGAAGGTCACCTGGTTGTGTCCTGTTTAAGAGACTGGAGCCCATGGCCAAATGTTATTTTAGAATTTGGTATGTCACACCAGCACAGCACCACCTGCCTGCAGTCACTCTCCTACCAGTGGGGGAATTAGGCTAATTATGTCTCCAGGCAGGTATTCCCCTAGTTTTAGGGGAACATAGACCTAAAGTAGGAAAGTTGCTGTGGGAAGGAAACGGTGGGTACAATACGGTGGCGAGTGAGCAATGAATGAATGCCACAACGTCCTGCCCTCCCCAGAGCCCTTACATTCACATTTCATAATGAACTTCCAGAAGCAGCAGGACTCACATGGGGTCAGTGAGGAGGCCTGCATGTCACAGATGTCAGCTCCTATAATCCCAGCCTCCTTCTTTGATACTAGTACATGGGGAAGCTGAGAACTTCAGACATGAGGAGACTTACCTAAGGTCCCCCAGTGGGAGAATAACAAAAAACACCCTACTGCTAAACGTTTCATTCAAAGCTCTTTTCACACCATCATTCTGCCTCAACTTGCTTGCTCCCTGTGTTATTACTTCACTAGGACCGCTGTAGCCAAGTGCCACAAATTGGGTGGCTTAAACACCCAGAAATTTATTTTCTCAAATTTCTGGAGGCTAGAAGTCTGA
>NW_005319237.1:0-1133 GCF_000412655.1 Myotis brandtii
ATTCCCTTCTCCTTTGCTTCCGTTCTCTTTGGAGTGCACATCCTTGCCTCTAGGTTGTACTCCCCAACCTAAACCCTATGTGGACTGCTGGCCTGGCAGGGTTCTGGCTCGAATAGCCAGCCTTGGAAGCAATCAATAAAACAAAGGTTGGCGCTGCTGCCTGCTGCCCCTGAAGTTGAGAGCAGATCAAAAAGTGAGTGACTGTGGCTTACTGGGCCGGTGCCCATGGAGAGGACGTCTCAGGGGTCCTGGAGCTGGCAGCCTTTGGGGCCACCGGACCTGCACTTTTAGAGGCTAATTGTGCAGAGACCAGCAAGTGTCCAGGACCCTTGGCCATCTGGCTGTTCTAGGGCTGAGGACTGGAAAATTTGTGTGATTGTTTATTGCCTCCATTTTTTTTATTATCAGCAAAACCTTAATTACAGCTCTCACTAAACCTACCTTCTGCCAGCATTTACAAGGCAATAAATTTCCCTTTCTCTCCTAACACAATCTGAACCTCCATAGGGCAGTGTATATGCACTGGAAGATATTGATTCCCCAAAGAAATTATAACAGCATTTGCTCTCAAGTAAACACACAGAAGAGGCTATTATAACACTGACGAAGAGTCGATTGTCTTTGCTTTATTAAACAACACAGCTCTCAATTGGAAGCACATCTAAATTATCAAGAGATTGATAGAACAGACAGGCAGCGATGCCTCAAATGAGGCTTTGAGTGGCAGAACTAGAAGGAAGGCTTTGTCCCTTTCTCCTTGTTTCTCACTCCCTCATCAAAACAACCTGCTCCCCCACACTTCACCCCGGTAGTCCTTTAGCACCGAAGGGGCATTGATTGCGCTCTCAGTGAGGGAGTCGGCACACTGCAAGCTGGCAGACAGGAAGCTTGCACCAGGCCTGCCAACTGGCTAATGGCCCCATGTGTATTGGTAGACAGTAAACACAAGCCTTTTAAAACTTCTTGCTGTATTACTGCCAGGTGGAAAAGTTTGATGCATTCATTAACCCTAATTTGGAAAATGGTACATGACCCATCTTTGCTTCGGAACACCCAGAAATGCATCCCACTGAGCAAAAGAGTGATCAGCCATGACCTCGCTCCCACAGGCAATTTGAGAGAGAATATTTTAT
>NW_005319238.1:0-1133 GCF_000412655.1 Myotis brandtii
TTTATTTGTATGTTTTATTCCATCCATCTTCTGCTTTTCCCATTGTCCTGCTCATTTACATATCTGTGGTCACTTTCTCCTTTCTCCTTACTTTCCTTCCATTGTGAGACTTTGGAGAGAGGGGGAAATAGGATCTGGGGCCTCCAGCAAGATTGTATTGACTCTGTAATCGATTATTATTGACTCAGTAGACATAAGGATTGTGCTCCATTTTCCTTCCTGAAGTCGAAAGGGGCCAGTTGCACACTGAGCAATATAGGATTCGGATTGGGAGTGAGGCCATCACCCATGAGAACTTGAATTGAGCGCAGTGCTGATTGGTAGTGGCTTAGAGACTGAGCTTCTTGCACCTTATTCTAGCACATACCTGGTCTGCCAGAGTTACTGGGTTTGTGCCGGTCTCTTCTCTGTGAAGGCAAGTACTAGTACTGTATTATTTTCACCTTTGACTCCACGAATTTTAGCAAAGTATCTCACAGTTTATCAGTTGCCCAGAAAATCTCTAAGGAATTGAATTCTATGAAAGGAGAGAAAACTGTGTGTGGAAAAGAGTGTGGGGGACTCGTTATGTTTGAAAGGGCCAGGGAATGTGATTGTGCCTGGGCAAAGTTGAGCAACAAGAAATGTAGGAAGTTAAAGACAAACCCATTCTGAGGCTTGTGTGGACCCCATGGTGCAAAGTTGATATTTGACACACAGGGAAAGTGACAGTCATAGCTAATTCTGAAAATGAAACAGTTTCCTGCCTGGGTTTCTTGATGAAGAATAGTATTATCGATCAACAAATCAACTGGAAATAATGTTTTTTCTCTCCCTCTAAGGATTGGAGTGTTTGTAGAATTGACTTGGCTTGGGAGAGAGTTCTATACCCTCGGGAATAGGGGCCGATCTCAGAATAAGAGAGCCCGCAGCTGCCCTGACGCTCTGGATTTATTGCCTCTTCTCTCTGTATGTTGTGGTCTCCCTCACTTCTCTACCTGGTCTCAGCACTCCTTTCAAGGGCATGTGGGAGCTCACTGATGAAAGACTACCAGGGCTACACGTGCAATGACACAGTTCGTGTTATTAGCCTACTTGCAGCACAGGAAGACACCCGGTCAAAGGATCAGGGATGTAGGAAGGGGACTCGGGAA
>NW_005319239.1:0-1133 GCF_000412655.1 Myotis brandtii
ATTGTAAGAAGTTACAAGGTAAATGGTAGGGAAGTTGACTGTCTTTGAATACTGTTGTTGGCGTATGATTTAGTGCAGAAACGCGTGGGCAGACTTTTTTGGCATGAGCTTTCTGTCAGTATTCATTGAACCAATTTTGAGCTTACAATTTTAGGTATAATATAACAACCATAGATAGCATTTGGTTTTATTCTACAAGACACTGAATGTTAGATTTCCACATATGAATGCATCCTGACATTAGAATTGCACTTCCCTCCTTGCTTCTTGGTGAGATGTCATTACGGATTTGCCATTAATCGTCAGTTCATTTTGCAGTGAAACACTGTGCTTTAGCGGTTATGCCTTTAGACCACATCGTCAGTATGGTGCTTTTCCTGTGCTGGCAGTCGCCATGCCCATACTCATTTTTATTTATTTCATCTTCATAGGTTTGTATGGCAGAGTTTTGAGGCTATGGTTTTGCCCTGTATTCAAGCAGAGATTGTAAGGAAGTTGTAGGAGCATTCCTAGGCTGAATGCCCAGTGGACTAGGACATAATACCTCACATAATAATTATAACTGCTAATTACTCAGAGTATTACAATTTGCTGAACACCTTTCTAGGTAAGTTTCCCACATCATCTCTCAGCTTTACTCAGTTCAGCAAGGTAGGGTATCAGGGAAGAAAAACCGGAAAAGTGATTACAGTACAGTGAAATTATATCCATATGGGCTGGGTTCAGGCTGGACAGGGATAAAATTCTAACTCCATCACTATCTGTTCTCTATGGTTATGATAAGAATTAAGTAAAATAACATGAAAAAAATTATAGTAAGTTCTCATCAGGTCATAGCTGATTATTCTCCCCATATTTCACATGAGGTATCTGGGGTAAAGTAACTTGGCCAAGTTCACATAATGTGTAGGTGGTAAAAGTGGGCTTCAAACTCAGCTCTCTCAGCCTCTAGTGTGCTGTTCCCAGTGGATTAGGCTGCTCCCCTATCATAAGGTAGTCACTGTAATCATCAACCTCAATGTGAAACAGTACAAATATATCTATGACTTAAATGATAACAATAGTGATGATAAATAACTTCATTGAGTTATTTTTTAAAGAATACTTTATTGATTTTTAGAGAGAGAGGAAGG
>NW_005319240.1:0-1133 GCF_000412655.1 Myotis brandtii
TTATTACCACAGAGAGAGGAAGAAAGACCATGTAGCAAAGCCATGAGGCAGAATCAGCCAAGTTGATACCATATGAAATAGAAGAATCACCCAAACAATCCCTGTCCAAATATCTGGCCCAACAAATTGTGAAGAGAAACCTCAATAACACTGTCAGCCACTAAGTCTGAGGTTCATTACAGAGCATTAAGCCAGTAAAACATCTTCTTTACTTCCAGCCATTCTCTCTCCCATCCAGGCATGAGCTTAACCTTCCTCAGAGCTTCAGCTCCGAGGGCAGTCCAAGGTCAGACAATAACTGGGAATATGTCAGTCTCCAATCAGTAGAGCCTCAATTTCCTTCAAACCAATTATTTGGGATCATGTTTTCCTCTATATAATAAACATTTTTGGATTTTTAATCGATAACCCGCTCTTATAAACATCTTACAGCTTCAGCTTTCATTTAAAGGTCTATTTATAAAAATAAGAAAGGGGACTAAACCCAGACAAAGATACTCTAAGGGGGAAAGGAAGCTCAGCCCTTTTACACAAAGTCCTATTGACCCTTAGAGTCTCTAAATCACAGTAAATTCAGAATTGGAGTCATTGGATTGCACGAAGTGCTGCTGCAGGTGTCACCGAGCCACTCAAGGACAGTGCTACAAAAATAATTGGATACAGCTTAAGAGAACAGTATTTGTGAATGGAAACAGCCACAGAAGCCTCTGAGAATTGAACAATAATGAGGTCAATTGAGTCTTGCCTGTCTCTGTTCGAGGAAAATGTCACGCTGCAGCTACCTTGAGACACAGGCTCAGGGCACAGGCAGTGCTAGAACATGTGGCAAACAACAAGAGTGGATGCAGAGTGCTGTGCAAAGCTGCTCAGAAAAAGAATTCACTGTAATTCTGAGTATGTGATCCATCTGTCAATGCAGAAAAATAACACATTTGAGGGTATGTTGATTTATGTGAAGAGGGCAAATCCTTATTAACATACTGAATGAAAATCGAATTTCAAGTCAGTTTTCTGGGGCTCTGTGATAGATGCAGGAGCACAACGTACAGCAAGTATACTTGTTATTAACCCTTCTGTAAGTTTAGGCATTACTATTCTTCCTCCTCCCTCCCCCAACAAAAGCAAGCAAGCAA
>NW_005319241.1:0-1133 GCF_000412655.1 Myotis brandtii
ATCAAAGGACAGGAGAATAAGAAAACAAACTGTAGTCGAAATCAGAAACTAGGACTAGCACTGCCTTGTGGAAATGATTAAGAGCGCGAGGCCCCTGAGACAGGCTCCTCAGCGATGTAATTCCCTCTGCGCAGTGGCCATTCAGCACAGAGCACTGCTTTGGTCATATAATGTGAGCCACGAACGATGGGACAAATTCGAACCCCCACTCTGTCTGCAGCTAGAGGGGGCCACACTCCACCCTGAAGTGCCCTGACTGGGTTGTGATATAAGGTTCTGTCTTGGTTTCCATGTTGCTGTTAGATAGTCTGTGGGTGGTCGGCCTGCCCATGTGACTTCCTCAGACAGAGAAACCCCCAGAGACCATCTGGTGCGTGTTCAGCACAGCCCACCTTTCAGGCACCTTCTAAATGTAAGCACTGTGCCAGGGATGGGGCAAGGGTTGCTTTTCCCACTTCAAGGAATTGGCCCTATTTCCGCGAGACATTCCCTCTTCCGAACCCCCTGGCCATCTCCTTCCCAGCTGTCCAGCTCCCCAGCAGGTGGGGTTGATCTTCTTTAGCCCCCGAAGACTTCCTGGGGCCACAGCCCCAGCTGCCAACATTTCTGGTTGCAACTCCAGGTGCAGGAGGAAAAAAAAAAAGCAGTCGTGTTTGCTCATCTAACAACTTTGAATAGAACCTTTCAGAAACGCCTTTGGCTGGCCCAACAGAAACTGCTGCCACATATAGCAGGTCTTGAGAAGTTGTCTGTTCCAGCCCCTCCCTTTCCACAGACTCCTCCCCTAGAGAAGACTAAAGATGTCCAGTGTTCATGCCCTACCACCTGGGCTGCACTGGATGTGCCCAAAGGAGCCACAGTGGGAGTCCGTATTCTGGAAATACCTTTGGATCAATAGCTCCCAAACCTGAATCTATCTCACAATCACCTAGTTCTCAGACTTTTGTGCGCATCGGAATCTCCCGGAGGGTTGTCAAAACACAGGTTGCTGGGCCCTATCTCCAGAAACTCTAATTCAGTTAGCCTGGGGGAGACAGAGAATTTCCATTAATAAGAAGTTCCCAGGAGTCCAGTCCAAGATGGTGGTGTAGGAAGACCTTGTGCCGGAGACCAATTCCAGCATGACAGCAGGG
>NW_005319242.1:0-1133 GCF_000412655.1 Myotis brandtii
ACAATAAATTTTCAGACTTAGAACTTCCACCTGAATGGGTTATGTTCCTCTCCTTCCCCCCGACCCCTGTAAAAGAGAAACCGAAAATGAGTAGGTTATTCCCATAGGGTCCTAAGGAAACCGATCAGCCTTTGAATGTGCTCCCCTCTCCTGCTTCAGAGTGCCTTCCCTTGCCCCGTACGTGTCTGCACAGGCAGGTATACACTCCTTCCTCTCGCCAGCAAACACCAGAAGTTGAAAAGTGTTGAAAGGAAGCTATTGCTGCCCAAATGCTGCTGGGAAAACAGTGACTGAAGAGAGCGAGCCCCACGACCTGTGACCATGGAGATGGTTTGTCATCAGCAAACCGAGGCCCTCGCCTTCCTTCCTTCTCTGGGCATCCAAGACATGGTTGGTTTAGAAACCCTGAGCCCACAGACTATTTTCCAGCAACAACTGCATAGCAACCGGATTAACGTGCTGTAAACTTAGCAGTCAACAGCTGCCCATGTCCTGCTTATCAAAGCCGGAGTTATGATAGCAGGACACGAGGCTGCTTTTTCCACCACGGGGCAGTCTCGATATCCTGAACTACTTTCTCCACTGAAACACTGGATAAAATTTATAAGCATCTTCTTAAAAAAACACACTGCTCAGCTAACACACAGAGGCCAACATGAAGTGAACGCAGCAACTGTGGGGCGTAAGCAGGTGCCAAAGAGCCTCTTTGCCTGGAGGTACGGTTTCAACAGCTGCAAGGACTTGGGCCCATTAGGTCAAGCCTGAAATCGCACGAAGGCAGAGTCTTGGGAGACTGCAGCCCAGCCTGGCGCCCCTTGCAAGGGCCACACCCTCCAGGTAAGTCGACAGGACATAAACCCTCAGGCGAAAGAGGACAACAAGGAAGTGGGCATGTTTTGACCGTGGTGTTGGGGTAGCAGGAAATCTTCCCTGGAAACTTGTGGCTACAAGCCAGCCTTTGAATGGGTCTGAATTAATAGTCCGTGGTAGTGGCTCGGAGATGATTTACAAAAAGCCAAGAAAATTCTCTCTGAAGGAATAAAACCTCAACTGAGGACTCAAAGAAGTGCCACAATTTTCCCAGAGGAAAAAGGAGCTCAGTTGAGAGAGAGAGAGAGAGAGAGAGAGAGAGA
>NW_005319243.1:0-1133 GCF_000412655.1 Myotis brandtii
AAAGATCCTCAAATCTTGTACTGTCCATTTTATGTGCTCACAGGTCTAATCCTGATACTAAATTTTATTAGTTTATAAAACAATATATTTTTTTATCACACAAGCAGAAGAGTCAAAGATGAATATTTAATAGAGCCACAATTTCAAGCCTCGTGTACAAAACAACCTTTGATCCTAGTGCATACTTTATTGACATTTATCTTCTGTTTTTATCGTACAGTATATATGAATAAACCCAAGAAACACTTTTCTCCTTTTTCAGAACTATTTTATTAGAAATAATTTTTTTAGATGTGCTGCCTGCTTTTCTTTTGAAGAGTCACCTAGGTAAAGACTAAAGACTGAACACCAGGTTTTGTAGAATCATTACACTGTAGTTATCCACCAAAGGTGGCTTTGAGGTTTTTTTTTTAATTAATCTGTCAGTGCTAGATTGTTGTTGACAAATCTGTGTATCTATAAGTATGTACTATAAGCTCAGGATGGACAAGTGTTTGGACCTCCATGTCTGGGAACTCTGCCATCAATACCCACAGTTGATTCACATGTTTTTTTTGGCTCTTTCCCTCATGCCATCTGTGTGTTTGGCATTATGCCTGCTTGCAAGTTGGTCAGACCTGTGCCAACATAATGGAATGCCGATGGATGGAACATAGGATGCTGCAAAATGTAGCATTTTAAAGAGGAAACCTGCTTCAGGGGAAGCCACATTGGTTCAGCATAAGACCTTCTGTGGATACCTGAGGAGAAAGGGTGAAGAAAGACATGGAATCCGCAGACACTCCCAAATGGCAAGAAAAATAAGAATACTGTGAAACCTCTGCAAAGTACAAAATGAAAACATCCTCACATACCAAATGGCTTGACATACTTAACATTAAATCATATGTGGATTACTCAACAAAATTTTGATTAGTGAGAGACCAAGGTTTTTACATGGCATATTTAATATTTCAGGAGCATTCCTGATAGTATGCTCCAGGGAGTTAAGTAGTTCATTAAAGTTGGCGATATTCCTTGGAGAAAATATCAGAGCTTAAATGCTACTCTTAAATTTTGAGGGCCAGGGAATGCTTAAGTTAAACTTTAAGAGTAAGCCTATTTCTTAGCATTTTAATATCTTTCAAGAAAAA
>NW_005319244.1:0-1133 GCF_000412655.1 Myotis brandtii
TTGCACACTAGTTGTTCACCCCTACTGATATTTTCAGTGCCCAAAGATTCTTGAAAGCCTTCCTTGACTCACTCTCCCCCTGCCCCCATCATCTTTCTCCTTCCCACCCTCATCTTTTGAATTTGGTTATGTGTCTCTGCTATGTTGTTATATAGTCTTGAGTAGTTTAGTGCAGTTCTCTTGTAAGATGTACCGTAGTTCTTTGTTTGGTTTTCTGCCTTTCCAGCTAGACAGTAATAATCTCTGTGAGCTTAGGGACCACCAGGCCTGTCTCCATCCTCTTTGGGGCCCTTGATCTAGCACAATGCTTGGCACATGGTGGGCAGTCACTGAACATTTGTTAAGTGTTTGAATGAATCGTTTTTATTACAAATATTAAGATTTCTCTATCTGTGGAGCACGTATTTACTCAGTTATTGCCAAATTGGGACTAGTAATGTCCTTCTGATCTTTTTGCTTGTTTTTAAATTTCAATTTAAAAATTGAATTTCTGGGCCACTTTTACCCAGTTCCCCTTTCCCCCTTTCCATCTACGATGGATGTATAAAGTAGGAAGGTTTTCCAGGTGAAGAAAATCCAGGGAAAATTAGACAGAAGACTGGCTAATGACCAAAGTGGATTTAACCCATATCTGAAGTCTCACTTGCAGTAACTGATGAGGGTGATACTTCTGGAGTGTATGAACCAGCTGGTATTAGCGAAAGTGTGAAGATCTGCTGAGGGAGGAGGGGGAAGAGAAGGTTTGTGGGTGTGTTTCAAAGTCTGTTGGATGCAACTGGTTTAATTTCCTTTGTTCATCTGCTTTCGTGTGTGTCTGCAGTTATGTGAGAGGGTCGTTTTCTCCCTCCTCTAACACATTTGGTGAAGTCTGCTGGTACTGTGTCACTCATTAAGCTGTCAGCAGTATTAAATGTTGTACATTCCATTTACATCAGGAAATTCTCTCTAAAGGACAATGCAAGATACAGAGTCTGGCTCTATCTGGGGCTCAGACTTGAGAGAGACAGAGGGAGAAGTAGAGAGAAAGAGGGGGAAAACATGGAAAAAGAGAGACAGAAATAAGAAAGAGTCAGAGAGAGGGGAGGGGAATGAACTGCACACTGAGGGAGGGAAAACTGAGGGAGGGAGGGAGG
>NW_005319245.1:0-1133 GCF_000412655.1 Myotis brandtii
AAGTGAGTGAGAGGTAAACAGTAACTCTCTGGACTACTTTTACACTCCTGTAAATCTCAAATTATTTCAAGATTGGAAGTTTTCATAATGTGAAAAAAGTAAAGTGTATAATTCAACAGCAATAAGAAGAAACAGAAAAGAGAAGTTGTTTCCCTTTTGATTTTCTTCCTAGAAGTTGAAGATGGTAAATGTACTTCAGAGACCTTAGTCTAGATTATGAAACATTTTCTTCATTTAAAAACACAACATTGTTGTGTGAAAATAAGGGAGTGAAATTACAGTGCAATAGGTAATTTATTTTACCTTATCTTCCCTCATACTTTAAGTCTTGGTCTCAAGTAAAACATTTATAATGTAATTTAAATTTTGAGTCTGCCCATTACCTTAGGGTGCTTATTGTTAATAATTCCATAAAAATGGAACTAAAATAAAAAAATATTTTTATACGTTGAAGAGAGAAAATATATAAATTATTTACTTTAGGAAACAATGAGGGATAAGGGAACATTCTGAAATTGGTATTCTATTCTTTTTCTAGTAAGGTTTTTCACATTTCTATAGAAAATTATTGTA
The DNA here is from genome assembly GCF_000412655.1 of Myotis brandtii. Taxonomy (NCBI): domain Eukaryota; kingdom Metazoa; phylum Chordata; class Mammalia; order Chiroptera; family Vespertilionidae; genus Myotis; species Myotis brandtii. The sequence goes on from NW_005319245.1 coordinate 574, forward strand.
AAATCCACATAATTCAGATGAAGGTTTCTAATCTTAATAGCCAACTCCTGAACCACAGAGAAAAATGCATGATTAAAGGTGAACCAATCACAGACCTCCAACCCTGTCATAGAGATTGGTACAGATATCACAGTAATATAATAGTAATAAAAATTCTCAAATGCTATTATGGGTTCAGCACAGTTAACATGTATTAACTGATATTAACCCTAACACTTTGGGGGGTCTCAGGCAAGAGTAAAAATGGAGGCTACATTTTTTATATCTAATTTTAAGGTTATAAATAAAGCCAATGTCCAAGGTGGAATGACTCACCCAAACCCAGGTTAGGGACTGAGCAGGTGCCCAGGGAACAGGGTTACAGGTGCTCCTCTCCTGTGCCTCACATGTCCAGAACATTCTATGAGCCTCTCATAACCATATCACCTTAGCAGAAGGAGAGGGAAAGGCAGCATTGTCATCTGAGAGCCCCATCAGCCCAGCCACCCTTTGGGCCATCTCATGCTGAGCCAAAGCAGCCACTCTGGCTGTTTAGGGCATAGGTTGTATGCTTTGCCCAC
>NW_005319246.1:0-1133 GCF_000412655.1 Myotis brandtii
ATATATATATATATATATATCCTATATGATTTTTTAAAAAGAGTTATGAGAAAGAATGAGAGAATCAGACACCAACTCTATTTTATGCAAAGAAACCAAAATCTTGAGGCTGAGTATTCAATGACACATTTGGTGACAGTCTGGAGAGTCCAGTGGCTCTGCAGGGAGGCTATCATATCAGGTTACCCAGGAGGTCCGCAACTGCCACCCCCATGCCCGGTGCTGCTCAGGATGGCAGGAGCTTTCTACCTGAGGAGAAACAAAGGCAGAGGCAGGTGCTGCCCAGCACAGAACTCCCACAGACAGACGAGGGGCTGCACTCTTGCTTTGCTTCCTGATGGAGTTTAGGAGCACCTTGCCAGTTGATTTCTGTTTTCCGCTTTAGGTTTTTGGTGTGTAGGAGGGCGTATTTCCCTGATCCTAAGAAATGTTGGGGAGCTTTTGTGTGCACTCTCATAGCATTTGCTGGCATTCTGAAGGAGTATACGCATTACCATGAGAGTCTGTTAATTTCCCCCATTGGGTCTAATTTTTTCTTGAAACTCCTGGGATCCCAATGATGACCATGGCTAATACGAGAGTAGTGAAAATTATGGCAAAATGCTAATTCAATAGACTAGGGGTGAGCGGTCAAGATCTAAGATGAAGAGAACAAGCAAATCAGTGGGTATAGAATTTCAGTTATGCAAAATTAATAAGTTCTAGAGCTCTTCTGTACAACAGTATGCCTATAGATTAAGTATATACTGTATTATACACTTAAAATTAAAAATATGTTAAGTGGGTAGATCTCATGTTAAATGTTCTTTCAAAATAACAACCTCCAAGGGCATGTAAGGGCACTTTCCTCTCCCTCTGCTGTAGAGGGTGGGCATGAAGTTTTTTATAATTGAGAACTTCAGAGCCAGGGAGTGGCAAGTCGTGGTTTATCTGGTGAGAACAGAAATCACCATGACCCTTGGGCATTCTCTGTAGACAAGTGTAAGCTTCTACAACAGCCAAGGCAGCTGGGCCATTTTGTCATGCCCATTCCCTATCTGTCTGGTCTAGTGCCAACACCCGGCCCCTTTTGTCCATTCCTAACATAAACTATTCTTGCCTTAATAAACTTGGAAATGTGGTACCCATTCTTA
>NW_005319247.1:0-1133 GCF_000412655.1 Myotis brandtii
GGAGCATTTGAGGCACAGAGAGCTGCATTCTGGGTTGGGAGAGTACATCCAGGAAGGTCACAGGGACTGGAGGGAAGCAGTGCCCCCCCACAATCACTGTATAAAAGAATGTGGCCTCTGGGTTCAGACACACCTGAGCTTGAACTTGGGCCAGTCCAGTTGTAAGGGACTAAAGCATATCATCTGTACAGCACAGGCCCTGGCATGTCGTGCACGTGGTAGAAAATTCAGTGCATGGAAATAATCATCGCCATTACCGAGGGGCAGCTGGTGAGCTGTGTGGCAGGGTGAACATGCCCAGTGCTCGTCCCATGATAGGTGGACTTTGGGGGCATCGGATAGACATAGGTAGAGGCATGTGAAGGCAGGCACTGCCATCATACCTGGGCTTGCATGCAGAAGCGACCAGAAGAGCAAGTACTTGCACTGATTCAAAATAACAATATCCCAGAGCAAACATTCATCTTTGTTTGCATCAAGCAACACCTCCACGTACGGTAGATTAGCTTGCACTTCACAGTTTATTTGTTCAGTACACAAGCTGCACAGCCATACTTGGAAGCCTTGAGTCCCACGCACCAGTCTTTGAATGCTGGCAAAGTGGTAAATGTAAAGTCTGTATTTTTTCCAAGGGAGACTACTCCTGTGTCTACTAGTACAGAGAGTCTGTTTCCTAAAACTGATAGGATTTACAGGGCTTCAGTTTTCTAAAAGATGCAGGTGCATTTCCCTCACTAATGTCATTGCAAACTCCACCCATATTTGAAGAAGGACATTTTCCCACAAGAACCGCAAGAAAAGTTTAAAAAATTTGTACCCAGAGCCCTCCCAAAAGTCAAAGATATCGATGTTTAGAGTACGTGGAGCTGGCTATTCTCCACCCAAAACTCAGGAGCAGCTTCCTCACCCTCCAGCCCCACCAGCACGCGAAAGGCTGGCTGGGGTTCATTCGTGCGGGTGGGTTGTGAACACAGTGATAAAAGATTAACCTGGGCCTGGTATTCCAGGAAAATGATTTGGTTAAATGGATATGTTATTCCATTTGTCTTTTTCATCAATATTTCCCCCTAGTTCTTCTTCTTCTTTTTTTTAAAACACATTTTATTGATTTCTTACAGAGAGGAAGGGAGAGG
>NW_005319248.1:0-1134 GCF_000412655.1 Myotis brandtii
GAAGCTGTGTTTCGTTTTAGAGAACGGGCAGTTTATAACCCATATTTAGTGGCATTACTTTATCCCCTCCCCCGGCCTTGGCCTACATAGTTCAGTAGGAACACATGCTGTTTTAAGGGATGATCTCGGATTCAATAAAATGAAGCAAACATGTGATCTGACCACTTTGACCCGTTCGCGATGTGCCTGCTGGAGCCCCCCCCCGTGTGCCTCCTCAGTGAGGTGAATCGCAGGCATTCCGGACGGTGTGGGACGTCTAAGGGGAGGTCAGTGGTCACACCCCGGGCTGGGGAACCAAATGGGAGCGTGTGCTTTGAGCCTGAGCCTTCACAGCCCAGGGGAGGCGCTCAGACCCCGGCACCAGCGCACCCTGTGCAGCAGCGGGTGTAGATGGAGAGCAGCATCTTTGTCTTGTTATTTTTCCAGGTCTTTGCTCTTAAAAGAAGGGCCTAAAGGCAAGTGAAGGGGAAGTGGGTGCCCAGAGCAGCACAGAAACAAGCTGGCCTCTAGGTGGTGCCTGGAAGAGTGTAGGGCAGGCTGGCCCTTCCAGGGTGAAGTGGGCATTGGCGAGGCCTCCCACAGACTGCCCGCACCTGCCCTGGTCTCTGCAGGTGGCTCACTGGGCCAGTTCTAAAGCCTTTCTTTTCACATGCTCCTCTGCCTTGAAAAACTTTCAAGCTGGTAAAAAAAAGTTCCACTGGAAGGAGGTCTCCTCTGTAAGGCAGGTGTGGGGAGGGTCTGGCCTGAGGGCCGTGAAACCATTTGGTCTGGCCCTGCTGAAGCATTAGGGGTGAGCTAATTAAGGGTTTGCCCAGATACAGCAGGCTGGTTTTTGTACACAGCAGTTGATAGTTTTGTATGGCCCTCGAATCATGTTATAAATATCCATATGGCCCTTGGTGGGCAAAGGTCCCACCCTTGGTGTAAGGAATATGCCAGATTGGAAGAGAGTCCTAGGAATAAGCTGTGAATTGGGATCAGATCGAAACTCTGAACACATTTGCGGGAACTTTGTTTTATATTCCATTTATGTCTGTAAATCGTTTCTATTAAAGTCAACTAACCAGAGGAGGGACAGAGACGTCACCCAAGAGCTTTTGCCCATCACCGTCGTTTTGCCACCAAGCTTCCCCC
>NW_005319249.1:0-1134 GCF_000412655.1 Myotis brandtii
GTATATGGGCATGATTTGTGGTGCCCCAAGACGGCTTCAATGGTAACACCAAAGGTCACTAATCACAGATCACCGTAACAAATAGAACAATCATGGAGAAGTTTGAAATACTGCAAGAATGACCACAGTGGGACTCAGAGACCCGAAGTGAACAAATGCTGTTGGAAAAATGGTGCCAGCAGACTTGTTCAAGGGGGGGGGGGTTGTCACACACCTTCAATCTGTAAGGAACGCAGCATCTGTGAAGCACAATAAATGAGGTTGCCTGCACTACATTATACTTGGAAGTTGTTAAGAGAGTAGACCTTGTAAGTCATCGCCACACACACACAAAGGTAATCACCTGAGGGGATGGATGTGTTAACTGATCCTACTGTGGCCATCATTTCGCCATTCACACATGTAGCAAATCATCAAGTTGTACTTCTTCAACTTACAGATGTTATATATCAATAATATCTCAACAAAGCTGGGTGGGAAAAGGAATAACTGGTCTTTTCCCAGCCTCTTCCACTGGGCGAGAAGGAAGGATGAGCGCAGACCATCTGGGAAGGGGGAGGGAGAAACGGGGCTGTAGGGGACCTCTCCCCAGGACAACTGGAGGGCTTGCCTCTCTCCTGTCTTGTGTTGGGCTTTTGTAGACTCATTCTGGAGAATTCACTATGGCAACTGTGCCCGCAGTCACCAGGGAGGTGCGCGAGGCAGCGAGTTTCCTGAAACAGCCTGGCACGCCGGAATGTGTCGCGATGGACTCACCTCCTCGTTCAGAGAGGCGCTGTGGTCCCATGCTGGCCCTGCCACTTATGAGCTGGAGAAACTGCTCCATTTCTCCCTACCTCAGACTTCTCACCTGTCAGCTAAGGACAACACATACTTCGTGGATTAGCTGTGAGAATCACAGGACACGATGCCGGAAGGCACTCAGCTCTCTGCTGGGCACACGCCGATGCTACTCCGGGAAGTTCTAAGAACTGAAAGGAGGCAGGTTTGCTAGAGGTCAGGGTAGGGCATGTGCAGCGCCAGATTGGGGGGCGTCCAGAGACCTGGGTTCTTCTTGCGACTCCTTTACCCACCTGCTGTGTGACCCTGACCAAGCGAGGGCCTGAGTTTCCGTGAACGGAACACAGAGGGGAT
>NW_005319250.1:0-1134 GCF_000412655.1 Myotis brandtii
GATTGGGCCAGTGGACAACCTCCAGCAGTCCCTCCCCCTGGCCAGCCCGATAGCCACCCAGGCTTAGGGACCCCACTCATGCATGAATTCGTGCACCTAGCCTCTAGTATATATACATATATATATTTAAAAAGAATCCCATTGTCACACTCACTTTTTGAGCTCTTAACTATTTGCTAGTGCTTCACCTGCTTGTCGTCATCCATCTCTCAAGCACTCTGCAAAGCCAGCATTATTAGCCCTGTTTTAGAGATGAGAAAACCAGGGCATGGGAGAGTAACTTACCAAGAGCAAGTGGTGGAGCTGGGGTTTGAACCCAACATTGACCGACTGCAGAGCCCAACGGCGGAAGCTCATCTCCTCCCACCATAGGTTGCTCTCTTGCTTTTATTTTTTTCTTCATAGCACTCACACAAGCTGGAATGATCTCATTTATATGTTTACTTATATCCTGTCTCTTCCAACAGACATAGTTGCTTAAAGAGCAGGGACCAGTCCTTGTTCATTGTATGTCTGGCCCTGAAATCACAATTAGATAGTAAGCACTCATAAATATCTGTTGGATGAATAAACGAACTGAACCAACCTACCATGGATTTCTTTAGGGAAAATAATCCTACCTGCATTTCTACCAAGCTCAAAATATTTCCAGTACTCTCTTGCATGTGTTCTTTTATTCAATAGTAACAGATTACAATGCCTCATGCCTCTTAGACCTAGAATCTAATGCCTGCTTTTCCTTTCTTCCCAGATATTTTAAGTCCTTCCAATGTCTACTCAAATGTGCTGCAATGCCTGTCCCCTGGGACTGTTTCCCCACAGCCAAGATGGTCCCAGGGTATCTTGGGCCAAATGGAAGGAATAGAGCTAGAGAGTTGCTGCTGTTGACAGATGCTCTATGCATCTCTTCCACAGCCCCACTATGACCCAGATCTCAGCCCTTGTGTTTGAATGAGTTAATGGAGCCAAGAAATCCTCAGCTTCTCACCTGTGAGAGGCTTGAGGCCAAATGGCCCCCCATGAATCTGTCAAGCACCTGGTAGGTGCCAGCCATTCTGTTTCTGACCCCATTCATTTCACTCATTATCCTTTCCCATAGACTCTCTATGCCAGCGGTTCTCAACCTGTGGGTCG
>NW_005319251.1:0-1134 GCF_000412655.1 Myotis brandtii
AAAAAAAGAATTATAGTTTCCCAATTACAAATAGCCTTCCTTGTGACCTTTATACACCTGTAATGCCCTAACTGTGAAAAACTCTAACTCAGGCATATTTAAGAAATTATTGCTATTAGTAGTCTATATTGGGTTTTCATGGGATTTAACTGTCATTTTTAAACTAGCTGGGCACAGTGTCACATTTGACCATTCATGCTGCTGTTATCATCAGGTTTGCTTTTTGTTTGTGATAGAAATTTTCAAGTGAGGTTTTCAGATGCCCTCTTCTGGGACTGACTGCTGTCAGGAGGGCATGTCTGTGCCCCTTTGTGTTAGATTTCTAAAATGAGTGCATCCGAAATTCAGAGTCGATGCGTCCTTTCCTTTATGTGCTGCTTTTTGCTCCTGTTAATGATGAATCTTTTATCCCTTTTGTTTGCAGTGTCCCAGTTTGAAACCGAATTCTACATCAGTGGTCTTGCCCCTCTCTGTGATCAGCTTGTTGTGCTTTCCTACGTGAAGGAGGTTTCAGAAAAAACGGTAATTTATTTCACTTCAAATACAACGGGAAGAGTGGGTTCATTTTCAGCATTATACCTAGATCAGGTTGTCCATGAAAGGGCTCTGCTGTAGTCTGAGCAGAACTTCCTGACCTATAAAATAAGGTCAGCAGAGATTGCCCTGTAGACCTAACGTATTTGCCTTTCAGAAGCTCCACTCATTGCCTGCCTTTGTTCCTTTTGCTGAGCCAAGGGGAGTCCTTTTTTTCCATCCCTCTTGGTATTTTAGTCGAAAGGAATGAAGGATTCCTCTTTCTGAAAGGCGAAGAAACTAAGCTGACACTGTGCATTACCAGAAATGACAGCAGTGACGTTGATCTGCTGCAACAACAGGGCCCCTGTGGTCAGAGGGAATTACGGAAAGGGCAGTTCATTATTTCCTGTGGTCCAGACATATTTGTTTACTTCCCAGTGGCCTAGTGATTCTGAGCAGCTTGATTCTGGCTTTGAAATAGACTGTTGCTAAGTCTCAGCTATCAGTGCAAGCGGTGGTATGAAATGTGTGGCTAAATAAGAAGCCGCAGAGAGTCTAGATTTTGTGATACATGACTTTGGAATGAAGCCCTTTGCATGGTCCCGGGGAGGGAGGGGC
>NW_005319252.1:0-1134 GCF_000412655.1 Myotis brandtii
TTGTTAGTCTCTGATTCTAAGTGAGGAAAGCAGGCTCAGAGAGGCAAGTCACACAGCTGCTAAGTTCCAGTCTTGAGACCCAGTTTTCACACGAAAGTGGGGGCCTGGCTTCTTTTGAACTAGTCTGCTCAGGTGAGTGGTGGACACCCTCCCTTGGGGCAGCAGTTCTCTCAGTCACCCCCCGGGGTGGCTTCTGTCTGGGCTGGATTTTCCTAGGCCCTTGGGCATTTGGTCTGTTGGGTTTGTCAGGCAGGCTGCTGTCTGCTTCATTCACCATGTGCTCCAGCCCTGGTGGTGGTCCTTGTGCCTGGCGTACAGCAGGCACTGAGTAAAACCTGTGGGATGGGTATAACCTGGCGCTCTCCCCCTCCAACGCCCATTTACTACCTCTCCCCACACCTGGTCCTCTTTTTGTCCCCAGAGGCCTTAAGAGACTCTTTGATGGTATATCTGGTGGAGAACCCCGAGGAACAGAGGGTAGCAAGCCTTGGTTGAGGAGTGAGGCGAGGAGATTGACCTTCAGTTTAGGAAAAGGGGAATGGGAATTGGGAGGGCTGGGGAGGTGGGAGGGAAGAGGCGAGAGGAGCTGCTCAGACTGATAGGAACTCCACTAGGGCCCCGGGATTTCAGTTCTGAGGCTCTGCCAACCTGAAAGCCTCCCAAACTTGCAAGACATGCCCGGCCAGGCCACATGCCTTTTGGATTACCTGCTAGCACGGTTTCCCTCCTTGATTCTCTCTCCTGCTTGTTCAGGGATGGGGCTGCTGGGGCTGTGGGGCTGCAGCCCTTCCCTGGGGGTTGCACTTCCCAGCCACCCCTCTTGGGCCTGTGGGCCACATATAAGTCTTCAGGCCTCTGTGAATCTGGAGGGGTTACTCTGAATGGTCTTTGCTGAGAACAATTTATTTAATAAGGTCAGTGTCCCAGAAGTCCAAACTCTAGCCAAATTTCAAACTCCAACCAAATTTCCCTGTCTCTAAATGTGCCCTCAGAGAAAGGTAAATATTTAAAGAGACACAGTTAACTTTCTAACGGCCCCAAATCCAGTGGAACCAGCGATTGAGAGCTAAAAGAGGACTGAGTTTTTTGTTTTATCCATCTTCACCCCAGGATATTTTTCCATTGATTTTTAGA
>NW_005319253.1:0-1134 GCF_000412655.1 Myotis brandtii
GCGCCTCGGGCTCTGCAGTCGCCCGGGTGGGAGCTCGCCGCGCGCTCGCGCTGGGAATGGCTCGCTGGGTTCCCCTCCCTTCCCCACTCTTCGCCGCACGAATTGCTGTCTCCGCCTGGGCGAGAGCTCCCCCTCCCTGTGGCTCTGCTCAGTTGCTTCCAGAATGAATCGCTCCTCCCAAGAGAGACACTAAGGCAAATCCGTGCCCGTGGGGGTTACCCCAGCCCCTAGACGCTGAAAAGCCACCCTCCATGACGCGGCCCAAGGACCGCAGTAGTGGCCCGGCCTCAACTTTGCCACCCCCCTCCCAGGACTGAATTGTCTTCTTCTTTTTCTTCTTCTTTTTTAAAATGCAGCGTGATCCGTGTCTGCAGTGCCAGCTTTGAGACACGAAGTGTCTCCCGCTCGCGCACGCACCCGCACACTCACAGTTGCGCACACAGGTGCCCATACCCCAACGCCCTTCTAGTTCGGGGTGGTATTACCTCATCTTCGCCAGCATCCTTAGCTGTCTGTCAAGGATGCATTGCCACGCCCGCTGACTACTCGGGCCGTTGCCTAGGAGCTCACACGCCCCCTACTGGCCCAAAGCGACGCCTGCCGGCCAATGGCCACACACTAGTTGCCATTCAACTCCAACCTCTGCTCAGGAGACTCAGTCCAAAGGGATGCAGCAATTTGGTGAATGAAGGATTTACACCTACTTCAGAGTAGAAGTGGTTTTTCTGGCCTGCTTCGACGTTGCTTGAGTTAAGAAGACACATGCTAAATTGATTTATTCTTCAGGGTTTCTGTGACCAAAATAATGAGACACGAAGACAGACATACAAGCTAGACTTGGTTATTATGGGCTTAAATAATCAATGTGGAAAATAATCTAAAAGGGCATATTGACATCAGGATTACATGTTAATCTTGCCCTTAGAATACAAACTTTGTTTTGCTGAGGTTGCAATCACATGAAACACTAAATTTATATGATCAGGACCCAGGATAGGATATCGAAAAATAAAAATTATGTGTTAGGGACTGGGATTATGAATTTTTTGAAGTAATAATTTTTCATAATATCTTATAGTAATTTTTTGTTTGTTTCCCTCTCTCTTTCTTGTGCTCTCTTGAATTACAGAGATA
>NW_005319254.1:0-1134 GCF_000412655.1 Myotis brandtii
GCTTATAGTCCACTATTAGAAGTTGAAGAGAGACAACTCTGAGCTCACATTGCCATTGCAATTGTGCCAAAATATGCAAGTGGCAGGATTTGGAAGCAGAAGAATGCAATTCTACCAGCATATAGTGGTCACAGCCTGGGCAGGTGGGAGGACAGGGCAGGGCTGAGCTGAACGGCAGCCTCTGGAATGATAGGGTGGGGCCCCGAGGGAACCCCGAGGGCTTGCTGAAGGGCCATGAGATCTTAGCAGACGCCCTAGGCAAGCTTGTCAACCCACCCGCATGTCTCCAGGGAAATGCACAGCAAGGTTCTCACTTACACAGCATGAGGCTCCTTAAACCGGCCAACCTGCTGGATGTGGTACATGAGGTCACCGCCGTTCACGTATTCCATCACGAAGTACAGGCGATCCTAGAGGAAGACAGCAAATGGCCCATCAGCACCGGCATTTCTCGGGTTCCAAGCAGACAGCACGGAATAGCTGGGAGGCATGACCAAACACCAGAAAGCCACCAGCCTCCATCGGTCGGCTCTTTGTTTCCCGTGGGGGGTGGGGGGGGGGAGTTTGTGTCACTGTAAGCATGCAGGTGAGCACAGGTGGTGCAAGAGCGTTCTTTTTAACCAGTAACTCTAAGTTTATGTTCATTTGTATTGATAAAGATACTTAGCACATGAGTCTGGGGACTTAATAGGCATTATTTAGAATAAAGCTAATTTTAGTAAAAAGTAGGCAATATTAAGTAAATCCTATTACAGTTAATAGGTGGCCTATCAAAGCTCCATGATGCCCCCTCCCATGAGTTTCACCTCCTGGTCTTCACCTCCTATGTAGTCCCTCCCACAAGGACTAGGACTGACTTGGTAATCGATAGGATACAGTACCAATGACAGTGTGGGACTTCCCAGACTCGTCAGAAGACATGACAGTTTCCACTTTGCTCTCCCTTCAATCACTTGCCCTGGAGGAGGCCGCCATGCCCGGGGACCCTTGGCAGCACTGTGGAAAGGGGCCTTCAGCAGAGGATGGGCCTCCTGCCGACAGCCAGCACCCCTCCCGCCTCATGAGTGGGCCACCATAGAAGCAACCCCTGCAGCCCCTCTCAGACCTTCAGGTGACGCAACCCCAGCTGGAAAC
>NW_005319255.1:0-1134 GCF_000412655.1 Myotis brandtii
TTTTTGATGGTGTCCTTTGAAGTACAAAAGCTTTAATTTTGATGGCCAAGTTATGTATATTTTCTTTTGTTGTTTGTACTTTTGATGTCATATATAAGAAATCATTGAGGCCCTGAATATTTACAGCTGTTTTATACTAAGAGTTTTATCTTTTACCTTCAGGTCTCTGATCCATTTTGAGTTAATTTGTATATGGTGAGCCAGGGTCCAATTTTATTTATTTATTTTTTGCATGTGAGTATCCTGTTGTCTGAACACCATTTGTTAAAAAGACTATTCATTCCCCCATTGAATTGATAGACACCATCAATGAAAATCAACTATAAGGTGTGGCACAATACAATTTTAGAACCATGTACGTACTAGAACTGTGAACTGCCCACTATAATAAGAGTAATACAAGATAAAGTTATTAACCTTAGACCATTTTAAAGATGATTAGACTTGATCGTGTTTGCAATTCCAAATTTGGTGTGTATGTGGAAGTCGTGACAATGGGAAATGGTAAGGTAGGGGTAAAAGCAAACTATTTAATTCAAGGAACTTACTTGGCAAAATGGTCTTATAACGATTTTTAGTTCCATGACGTGGAATGTCAATTTCTTTGGGATCCACAAAGTTCATCGGTATTTCCTGCAAAAATGAATGATATCAAATTAGTACATCTAATGCTTCCACAAAGAAAATCTTCACAGGGGGGCATCTGATCTAAAGCTCTCTGGACTTCAAAGTCATTTATAAACAACAGCCTACCACCTCTGGCGGACCAACACCCTTCCTTCCATAAACATATCAGCGGCACCCTGGCAAGCTGACTCTGAGAAACAGTTCTCTGCGTTAGAAAGCTCTATTTTATATGTAGTTACTTGAAAAATATAAAAATTTGGTTATATTTTAAGAATCCTGTTCTGTATAGTTGCTGAAAATATATAAACAGGAAGCTGAAAACTGATATTTTAGCAATGTATTCAAATTTCTTCAAATCTTTCTTTTCAGGACCCAAAATTTCTCTCTGATGAATTCTCTTTTGACATTAATTGTGACTCTTTTAAGACTATTAAAACCTCCCTCTCTGAATGGCAAATATAAAGGGCTTTTGTGTTGATTCAAGTGATGACAGTGTGATTTTTTTTT
>NW_005319256.1:0-1134 GCF_000412655.1 Myotis brandtii
GGTATAGATGGGTGCTGCTCTTCCAGAGCTTAGTCTGGAGCAATATAGCCAAAAGATATGCATATCCTGTGACCCTGAAATTCTCTTTCCCAAGGTGATGTTTACTCAGAAAATTCCCACACAGTCCACAAGATTGTCCAAGGGCTGTTTACGCTGGCGAGGAGCTGAAGACAACCTGGATGTTCATCACTGAGAAATGGATTTAAAAGTAATTGTGGTAGTTGCACCCATGGAGCAGTAAGCTCCCATTGCCAGCTGTTGCAAGCAAGGGTCAGATGTATCCATAGCACCACATGGATAGATCTTAAAAACACAGTGCTTATTGAAAAAACATTAGGGAACATGAAATATCTAACATAGAACCGTGTGTGTAAATATAAAATTCATGTATAGAAAATAAGAACACATTTTCAAGAGCATTTCTTAAAAGGAAAGAAAAGGAATAAAAGGGGTATTCCATGGACCAGTGTGATGACTTGGCATGAACGGAGGAGAAGGATTAGCTCAATCCTCTGCACCTGAGCTCACAACAGTAACATTGAATGACTGGCCTTTTACAAGTTAGATTTTTAAAAACCTCTGAATTCAAGTCCTTTGTCCCTTGTTAAAGTTTCCAACCTTTTTCTTGCAAGACAACAAAAAAAGATACTTGGGATAAAAGAGCATAGATCCACATCCTGGCCAATTACATGGTGTTCTCAAAGCCCCTTCCCATGTGACATTGGCAGTACCTCAGTGGTCCCTTCTTAAGATGAGATGAGGGTGGGGGCATAACCCAAAGAACCTGATGTTCTTAGCCTTTCCTACTTATCAGGTATCATGCAAGGTGCTTTAGGGAGCTATGTTGTGCAATCTTCACAGCGGGAGGTATATAGTATAATGCCCATTTTGCAGAGGCGGTAATTAAAGCTCTGGGCAGTTCAGTGACTTGCCCAAGGTCTACAGTAAGATGCAGTAACTTGAAACTAGGCTTTTGTGCTGTCTCCACTACACCATACTGAAAGCTGTTGGAAGGCAGAAAGGCCTAGCTGCTTATTTTGAATCCAGGCACTGGGTACCTATGAAGAACTTGAGGGCCAAGTTGCAGCCACCATGACAGCAGGAAGCCCAGAGGTGGCCTCTCCATCTTCTCCT
>NW_005319257.1:0-1134 GCF_000412655.1 Myotis brandtii
GGGCCAGGGGGCCCAGGGCACAGCCCGACCTTTCCCCATCCGGCCTGACTCGGCTCCTCGGGGGGGCCCTCGGAGAGGGCAGTTTTCACCTGGACTTTTGAGAAGGGTTGGGGCGGGGGGTCTGTGTGCCTTTTTCATCACGTGCTCCTTAGTAACCACAAGCTTCGGTGTTGTCAGCACCCCAGGTTTGGGGAGGAGTCTTTCGTACAATCTCTATCCGTCACACTAATGGGAGGGAAAGTCAGCGCTGTTTAAGGGAGCGGCTGTTGAGGAAGAAGGTGACCCAGCCCTGCCCTCTGTGGGAGTCTAGTCTGCTGGAGGCGGGAGCTCACAGGACATTCCTGGGGCAGGGAAAGGTAACAGAGTAGCCGCCATTCCTCCTTATCCGGGAGCAGGGTGGGCACTGGACAGTACACAGGACGTACATGCAAGCCTGCCTTTGTGAAGGGCCTGTGCAGCCTGAGAAGGAGGGTGACAGAGGACGAGGGACAGAGACAGAGAGTTACAGGCAAGGCCAACAGCCTTAGCAAAGGGGCTGGGGCTGGGGCTGGAGCTGAACCCCAGCATTTGAAAAGCCATGGAGCCAATTCCGGAGAGTCACCGGCAGGAAGGGCCACCAGGCTTAGGGTAGCATCCAGGCAAGAGAAGGGGAGGGCACAGACCCAGGGTGTCTGTGGGGACTGACAGGAGGAGAAAGGGAGAAGGTGGGGGGTGTAGTGAGCTGAAGGAGCTCAGTTCCACGACTAGATCATTCTCCCAACATGTATGTGCCCCCTGCTAGGAGGGGCCCTCCTCAGCTTTGGGAGAGCCGTGTGGAGACCCTTCAGGAGGGACCATACACTGGGAGGTGCTGTCAAGGTCAGGATCCAGGGGACGCCACAGCGGGCACCGGGCCCAGAGGGCAGCAGCAGGGAGCCTTGGTGCCAGGAGCTGAGAGCAGGTAGCTGAGAAGGCACGGGAGGCCAAGCCCTGGCTCAGGGAGGTGGCCCTTAGAATTCTGGCAGCCTGTCCCCAGCCAGCCCTGATTCAGGGGCCCTGCCAAACTCGTGTTTCAGGTGCGTCCGGTCCTCACTAATATCGCTATTAGCAATGAGGATTACTTCGATATAACACATGCGTGTGGAGTCCGGGACT
>NW_005319258.1:0-1134 GCF_000412655.1 Myotis brandtii
AGTCGGGTCATGTGCTGGAGGCAACCACTCGATGTGTCTCTTTCACATCAATGTTTCTCTCTCTCAATCATGTCCTTCCCTCCTTCCCTTCCAACCTCTCTGAAAGCAATGGGGAAAATTGCCTCTGGTGAGGATTAACAGAAAAATGAAATTAAAATTAAAAAAAATAAAAGGGCAATGCAAGTTATAGATTCTTATAGATTCTTCTTCTTCAATGGTCTACAAACACAAAGTATCTCTTCATGACCGATTTCACCTCACAGACCTGAATAATTCATTGAGGATGAGACATATTCCATAACACACTGAGTTCTAGTTGATCTGAGCTGGACAAAAAAAAAAAAAATACTAAAACAAAAGAACAAATAAACATTCCCAAACCTAAACCCATATCCTAGACTGGGAAATACCATATGTCATTACTGATTTTTGGAGGTGAGGCATCTTATTGTGCATCTGATTTTACACTATCACACTAAAACATAACAAAAACCACTGCTTACTATCTATAAGTCTGGGAAGAATGGATCGCAGTTCCTCACAAAACCAGGAAAACCTTTATACATGAAGTAGCATGAGTCTCTCTGCCCATCGGAGAAAGAACAGTGAGCTTGGGACAAAAACATAAAAGTCAAAATGAGCAGTAAACAGTTTTCGCTTCTCTCAGCTAAATGTCTAAAACCTAAGTTCTTTCCAAAGAAAATACATTTTACAGACAGATGTAGAAGCTTTGACTTAGGAAATTCATGAACATACACATATCAAAAACTTAATCTCTTCTGAAATCTATTTATATAATTAAAGATAAAGTTAGCCTTTTACAAGATTGTGTGCATTATTCAATATCCTTGAACAGTGCTTGTTACTATGCTTTTCTGTATTCTTATATCTTTGAAAGAAACAAAGGAGGTGCCATCATATATGCACGTACACATTCTCCTAGGTATTTCCACTACCTTTAAGGAGGAATAAAGTCCACTTTCTAAATAAAACCGAACAGCTTTGAGATTAATTATACTGCAGATATTGACCTTAATTGAAGGCACACACATATATATTTTTGTGTGTGTATATAAAATAGTATTATTATAAAGATACTAGTGGCCCGGTGCACAAAATTTGTGCACAGAGGGG
>NW_005319259.1:0-1134 GCF_000412655.1 Myotis brandtii
CCTCTGAAATCAGGACAAATGCAGAATGAAGAAATAGACTCAACCTCCGTTAAAAAAAGAGGACTGCGTAAAGAACAGCAGATATATGGGATGCCCCTGGCCCAGGAACTTAGTTCTTTCTCCCTACAGAGAAGACAAGAGGAAGGAAGAATTGAATTTGACTTGGTGCTAGTCACAAGAGAAAAAGTTCCAATGCGGAAATGATTACCAAGAGTTGTCGAGTTTATGTTTTTCCATTCTGAGCTGGGAACTATGGTTTGTGTGCTATGTATGTAGAATTCAGTTATACACAAAGTTACATTCGTGTACTCCTGACTTTTTTGACTAATAATATGCAGGAACATTTTCCTTAATGTTAAAGCTGCCATGTAACTATCTCACAGGCACATAAGCAGCCAAACCCAGACTGTGGGGAAAGCTACAGGTAATAAATCTGTTTTCCTCAAGAGGCAAGACTGAGTTAATTTTTCTTCCATCAGCAAAAAGCAGACTAAAGAACGAAGTTTCCATTAGAAAAGATAAAGGCACCTTCAGCACATCTGGGTTGTGATGATAAATTTTCAACCTACTACATAACTCACACTTACGTTTATTTTTAAACATCTACGTTTATTATAGTGTAAGATTCACGAGGGCACAGACCATCCCTTTTACATTCTTAACACCTAACTCAGTGCTTTGCACGATTCTGAAGAAGAAATTTATTGAATGAATATTACACCCAGATATGAAAGCTCCTTCCATACAAAGTACTTGATAGAGAGAAAGTACTTCATGGTCTTTTCTCTTCCTTCCTAGAAGAATATGTATTTCTTTGGGCACTGCCTGTCTTGCTATTGAAAGCCACTTCTGTTTTGGATGGCTTTGAAGGTAAATCTGCTTTAGTTGTGTTTATGGGAGTTACTTAAGAAACTGAAGACAATATTTGTCTTCTCTGACCTTATTTTGTATCCAAAGGGTATCGTGGATACAGCAGTAGTCATAGCTGCAAGCTGAAAGATGCTAAATAGTCAGCGGAGATTGCCCCACCACCAGCATAGTCCTGGTCCCTTACTGAATTCTAACACGTTCTCTCCTTTTCCCTCCCAGCTTGAGAGCTTATCTGTTCTCATGCTTCTCTCTCTCTCTCTCTCT
>NW_005319260.1:0-1134 GCF_000412655.1 Myotis brandtii
TTGTTTGCCAATTAGTACGGTTTCTCACAAGTGTTAAGGGGCCTTGTTCATAAAAGCTTAGTGTACATTGTGAATAAGGAAATGGGCAAAGCGTCAATGCTAAATGTAGAGTTTAGAATTTCCCGAAGTTATTTGAACATTTCATGGGAGTGGTGTTATACAGCAGCCATGGCTGGAAAGTGTTACACCCTTTGCCTCCAGGACCCCTCAGCTTTCCCTTTCAGAATCCTTTCACCTACCCCTTCATCTCATTATCATTCTTCCCACAACTCCAACAGGTCCCCCACATGCTGCTCTGGACTCTCCAGGAGTAAAGGCGAATTTTTCTTGAGTTGTAGGCGATTATTAAATTTAATTGTCTGAAGATTTTATCTCTATTTATAACAACAGCGAAACCTAGAATTTTTTGTTGTTTGCTATATGTTAAGCATGGGACATGACCCATATATTTATAAATTAAAAATGTCATAATACAATAACTGACCCATATAAGAGAATATAAGTAACATGCATTTGTTAAACATAATAGTGAAAAGAATGTTGATTAATCCACCACACACACTAAAAATAAGAGCATAATAAATGTGTCAGCATCTACCTAAGTGTTCCTCTCCTCTCTAACCCTCCTGCCACCAGAGGTAACCATTATACTGATTTTAGGATGCATTTTTTCTTGATTTTTAAACATATAATAGTTTTTCACATATGTATCTGCCCCTAAACAATGTTTGCTTTAGTTTATTTCTGAGATATATACATGTAATCGTTAGTGCTTTGAATTTTTCACAAAATACTATTTTTATGTATAGCTGAAATTCATTTGTTTTTGCTGCTACATAATATTCCATTGCATGGATATACCACAATTTATGTACTTTTCTGTTGATGAATATTTAGGACATTTTTAGCTTTTTTGCTATTACAAACAATAATAATACTACAAATATTCTTGCACATGTATAAGACTTTTTTAGGGCATATAATTAGACTCATTCATTCACATGAATGTAACAATCAGATTATATGAGACTGTTAAACTTTAAACATAAAGTCATGTTGCCTTCCAAAGTCAATTGTGCCAATTTACATTGCCACCAACTATATATATCAAGAGTTCTTTTTAGTCCTTTTCAT
>NW_005319261.1:0-1134 GCF_000412655.1 Myotis brandtii
TTTTTTTTATGAAGAAGCTTAAACAGTTGGGTGCATAGATAGCCTCCACCTTTACTACCACAAGTAGTCTATTCATGACTTCTTCCACAGTCATGCTCAACAGAATAAGCTGGCTAATGTCCACTGGTTCGTTCATCCTCCCTACTTAGTTTTAAATGAGTCATTTGTGGTTTATCAATGTTAGTTAGTTTATCAATGTTAGGCATTAATTTGAGATGCAAAAACCTTGAGTCCTCCAAGTCTATTTGTGCACCCTTTCCCCAGGCCTCTCTGACTCTGAAACTCTATCATCCTCCCTTCAGGCTTCTCATCAACTGGCCAGACAATCCTCACTTTTCAGAAAATGTGTGTCCTGACTTCATGACAGGTCTTCCTTCACAACAAGTGGCTGATCAAGCATAGTCCTCTCAGTTCTGCCCACAGTGAGGATTCCCTTTGTCACTGCCCTTTAGTGCCACTCCTTTTGTGTGTTGAATTGTGTCCCCTGTGTTATAGACTGAAGTCCTAACTCCTGGTACCTGTGAATGTGACCTTATTTGGAAACAATGTCTTCATAGATGGAATCAAGTTAAGATTGGGTCATAATTAGGGTAGCCCTAAATAGAATGACTGGTGTTTGTCCAAGACAAAGGAGAAGGTAGATTTGGACACAGTACACACACAGGGAGAATGTCACATGACAATTGAGGCTGAGATTAAGGAAAGTCAGCTGTAAAACAAGGAAAACCAAGGATTTCTGACAATCTCCAAAAGCTAGAAAAAGGAGAGAAAAAATTCTTCTTCAGAGTTTTTGGAGGAAATATGGACCTGCCTAAACCTTGAGTTCAGACATTTAGCTTCCAGAACTGTGAGAGGACAGATTGCTTTTGTATTAAGCCTCCTAGTCCGTGGTTTATTGTTATGACAGCCCAAGAAAGCTACTAAACCCCTCACTGTTCTGTTCTGCAGTGACTTTACATTTTCACCTGCATCAGCTTTTCAAGCCAACTCCTCTCTGAACTGTGCTTCTGTTGGCCATGGAGGTAGAGTTGGAGCTGAGGAACATGCATTTGTAAAACAGTCTAGGCTACCTGCTTGTGTAACATAATTGTGCCCTCTGGTCTGCTAAGATAATTTCCAGGATGTATCATTTTC